>NC_047022.1:42799109-42850451 GCF_902652985.1 Pecten maximus | reverse complement strand
TAGTTTAGTGAGCTTTTATTTTGAGCTTAGCCTCCTATCCCAAGCTGAAATTTTGAGTTTTTTTAACAATAGTGGATAGTGCTGTTTTAAGCAATTTAAGACGTAAACGAACTTTGAAACGATAGTGTTTAACAATAAGGAAATTAGTTCTCGGATATATACGATGTTGCATTATTCATTCTCAAAGAATTACAAAATTCTGGACAGAAAAAAAAATCTTGGTTCTCGCCCTCCATCTTTACAGTCAGTATCTGATACTCTGAAACCATTTCATCGTCTGATATAACCTGCTGCGCATTATAACGCAAAAGTTTCGTGATATTATACAATTATCGACCTGTTTTCAGGTAAATATGATGATTTATAAACAACTCGAGAAAATGATATTTCCCGAGGCCGAAGGTCATCGTATTCACCTGAAAACAGGTTGATAACTGCTTTATTATATGACAAAACTGCAACATTTTCATATTACAGAATGATTATCATTACCTGTCAGAGGATTGAAAAAATAATAGTGATCGACTGGAGAAAGGTTCAAAATGACATTTAAAAAGTCAAAGTCAACAATGAATTTAAACTTCATTATTTATTATTGCTTAAAATTCAACAAAATGTAAATGCTGAAACATCTAAAAATTCAGTCTATTAAACTCTGTCCGGGAGCATATACCTACACGTACATGTAAGCATGCATTTTTGACGACACGGATAGTTGGACATTCCCTTGTTACTATATTTGGGTGTGTAATCGAGTTGTTGGATTGTTATGTCACCCTGGATTTGACGTCACGGATTGCGGGAGAGTCCCTGTTATTATATTTGGGTGCGTATTCGAGTTATTGGGTGGTTGTATCACTCTGTAGCGAGAGAGGGTACGGACACCATGTAATCGATGATTATTGATAAAATACTATTAAAAAATACAGATTTACTAATAGTATATAACGTATACCAACTAAATTTATATAGAAGGGGCTTTTGTCCGGGGGGTGGGGGTAAGGGACGGGGGTGTTTTGTCCTACACTGAGGCACGGATTCGGGGTTGATAATAATATTTGATCAAAGGGATAATGTTTAGAATTGCCCAATCTGGAAAGGGGGAAATCACAGTCATATACATGTAATAATATTTCGCGTAATTACGCGTTAGTTTCGCATAATAACGCGTTAGTTTCGCGTAATAACGCGAAAGTTTCGCGATATTACGCGATAGTTTCGCGTAATAACGCGTTAGTTTCGCGTAATAACGCGATAGTTTCGCGTTATTACGCGAATTTTTTTTTTATTTTTTTCTACGAAAATGGTCCCAACCGGCTTTCGTAGATTTGTAACTAGTTTAACAATTAAAAGTCCATGTGTAAATTATGTTACGGGAATCGGTGTTAAAACTATTTGAATCAACACATGCTAAATTTTCATCTTACTGGTTTTGGTAAATTGCCATTTGGCTCATTTCGCCTTATATTATATTTGTGTATTTTTTTATGCATCAATGGTATACATCTTTGCGTATAAAGTAAACTATAGACAAAGATGTCACGTAAATACATGCTATATATATGAGCATATCATGACCTAATTAAGTGTTTGTGTTTTACTTAGTGGTAAAACCAAATTGCATTACTTATAGCTTTAAAGATATACTTTCTTTAGGTTTCCACATCATTTTACTAGTAAGAAGAATTTATCAATGTAAAATTGTTACAGAATTCAATTCTTTGTCCTGATAATTTAGCGCCAGTCTGATTTATCATGCGTATACTAATAGAACAAGTGAAGCTTAGATTTCACAAGGGTCATATCTTAGCGTCGAGTATAATATGTCAAAAAAATGTCTTCTTTTTACCTATCATACATACGCATGACTTTACGACAAAGAGGCGAAATATGTAATTAATGGGTGAATGCTTTATTTATGGTTGTCAATGCGTATCATGTTATGTATTGTCGTTAATAATAAATAAATGTTTTTTATCACTTCATCGTTGAGTTAGATTAGTCAATTGCATTGCATAATATCTCATCCATAACCTGATGAAACCAGGTCTATATATTGATGGAAACCAGGTATATAGCCTGATTGAAACGAGGTCTATAATCTGATTGAAACCTGGTTTATAGTTTGATGGAAACCAGGTATATAGTCTGATTAAAACCAGGTCTATGAAAACACATAAATGAAGTTTGGATATGACGTCATAGACTGATTGAACAGGTTTGTAGAACGCATTATTAACATTTGGAGAGTATGTAAGAGACTGATCAAAACTCTGGAGAACAGTGAATTGTAGCATCATAATACAAAAAAATGCAAAACCCAAGACTCCGTTTTTGCTATAAATACAGGACTTAAATATACCGATTGACAATTTCCTACAGATGGACAATTTAGCACACGTGAACCATTACGTTTAATACCTATACATGGAACCCGTAGACCACTAATCTTACATAACATGTCTGGTAAATTGTATGGAAGGTGACCAGCCTTTATACATGATTAAGTAGGTATATACTTTAGCTTAGTAGCTGACACAGTCTGTCTCATAAATGGGCTAACATATTTAACTAAATTATATTTTTGAAATTACAAATAAAACTATTTTTGAAGCACATACAGTCAGTACCTGGCAACTGCCCCACGTAGGTTTTGAACTCGCAACCCAGAGGTGGAGGGCTAGTGATAAAGTGTCGGGACACCTTAACCACTCGGCCACCGCGGCGCTTATATCTGTATCAAGATCTCTAGGAACAATGGGAAAACAATGCACTACAGTTAAGATATAAAAGACAATGTATAACCCGCACAAGAACAACAATTAATTAAATCTAAGATCTAGTGGATGTAGTATGATTTTGAAAATAGTTTTGGTGTTTTGTGATCACTAGATACATATTGTGATTTCTATCGAAATATAAATGTTCAGATATGCGATACTATCGACCTATCTTTACTAAACCCCTCTTTAGTCGTAACCACTGTGGCTAGTGACAATATGTTTACCATACAGTGTATGATGTTTATATGGTTTACCTGGTTTCGGTATCTGAGGAATCAACTGGTGCTTGTTACTGATATATATCGATTGGTACCCCCTGTGGTTTGACCTTTCATCTTTAAATGTACCTGACTGTAATATATCCGTCGATTAGAATCATGCTTTCACTCTACTGACGAATTAGCCAAACCGGAAAAGTGAAGGTAGTTCAAACTAGTTATAACTTTAACAATCTATAACAATTGTGACCATAAAAAAGAACATGTCGAGTATTTAAGTCGATCATGATTAATACTTTCGTGCTGTGATCATCCACCCCTACAGTTATTGATGTGTTCCATCAAGCGTAAACGGCATGAAAAACTGGATGAACCGCCAGTGTTGTGGGAAACTGTGAAGGGACCTCTTATTTTGTGATTATTAACGCTAAATTTCTCACGTTATTAAGATATATTTGTGGTTATTGTGATGGTTATACAAAACGAATTTGTGTATTTTATCAACATAACTGTGTACGTATGAGAAAAGGGTAGAACGGAATAGGAGAAAGCCTAACTACCGGCATACCACTTAACAACTATACACAATGTGACGTGGATGCAATTTTTATTCTTTAGAGTAGATTTTTTTTAAACAGTACAACACAAAAATGAAAAATAGTAACAAATATCACATGTAAATGTCCTTTCGGTGCCATAATGCAAAGGTAATTAGTTATTAATTGACTGTTAAGACAAACAGATGGCAGATTTTGTTACTAAATGAATCTGTACTAAAACAACTTTAATTTTCAACAGAACAATGCTTACATATAGTCATCACACTATTTCAGTTGTAGGGATCTATAAACCAATTTGTACTTTCCCGTGAAATATGCAAAAGATTTTTTTTAAATTTGTTTTACATGGCATTACATGTAATTTTGTTGTAAATATATATTATTTAGAATACATGCATACATTATCATTCTCTTGACAAAAAGAGAAAGCTTAATAAACAAACACAAACATTCTGTATGCATTCAGGTACTTAAACACACCGATTTCACGATGATGGGAAAACCCTAATACATTATAGGTTTAATGATAGCTGTACTATTATATCAATGCAACTAATCTACCCATTTGTATTTTCATTCTTTATTTTTTTAAATTTTATATGAAACAAGCAGGATAGACAAATATATGTGTTAGTATAATTCGTTAAAATAAAAAAAGAAGAAATTTAAACAATGAGAGAAAGAGATTAAAGATGTGTTAAAATATACTAAGTGTTGAAAGGTATAAAGATAATAAGGACCAGATGTTCCGGAATAAAACGAAACGAAAGTGATATAAGGAATTATAAAAAGAAACAATGCGATATTATTATCGTTTTTTGGAGCCCTTAGTGGTCACTTTGTATCATCTCCAATGCATCGCCACCGGATATTGAATTAGCTTAAGCGATAAAGTTGAAGCGGGCGTCTTTGTTGATGGTAAGATTTCATAGATTTTCTCTATAAACTATTGTTCTTGCAAGTTTATACTATTTGTGTGTATATATAAGAGTTCCACCTTTACTTTGTTTTAACGATAAAGCCTTGATTATGATTCAAATGTCGTTTTGACGAAAAAGAATGTATCGCCTAATGCCATCGGAATGTCACTGGTGATCAGGTTCTGTCATACAATCTGTGTCAAAATTAATTTGTTTGTGCTTTTTATTGGCGGAAGACAGTGCATATAACAATGAATGATATTATCAGGCGAAAGTTTTAGGTCTATCTCCGGTGTTTTAATTGAGATATTGTCAAAATAATCAAAAAGCCGGTGTACGGCATATTGCCTCAAAACAGTAATTTGGTGTACCATTGTTGATCCATATTGGAAATACTTACTTAATTGAAGAGTATTATTGCTCAAAAGAACGTAATGTTTTAAAGCATTGAAATTGTCTTAACAGGAGTTCCATAAAGACAACCTATTAAAAAGGGTACAATGGTTTCTTGAAATTAACGTCAAGGGAGTTATTAGACCTAATATTTGGCACTAAACAAAGCAAAATGAATCAGAGTAATTGTTGAATTCCGCAACCCTAATTCATTCTAGAGTACGTCTCAATACGTGTGGTGTATAGTGAATTGTCATTGTTTACACCTGGTACGTAAATTATACAAATATTCAGACTCTGACAATATTTACATGGCGCATATCAAACATTTTCCCAACAGTAGTAGCCGAATCATCGGTAACGAGATGAACTGACTGAAATTGGGCTGCCGGCCAAATCGATCAATTATGAATATCTTTCGACAAACTGTGAAACGGTTTGCAATATACACGATACTGTGAATTCGTGAATAAATATTTCTTTTTCTCCTTCCAATCCAAATTCTTCAGTATCAATCTGTAAATATATTTGTTTGATACCTCGAATTTTGTTCTGAAATGATTTCGATATAGTTTTTTTAATCTCTGACATGAGTAGATGTCTGGTTAAGATATAATTGTTTTGCCATGACAAAGGTTAAGAAGATCAAAGACATACAAATGATAATGTTCAGGTGCAGAAGAATGGAATGAGCTAATTAATTTAAATAGAGGAAGACTGTTTAGTTCCTGAACAAATGGATTAAGTTTTAGTTCTTGTCGGCACATTTTATAACAATATAACAAAAGGTTGTTCGAGGTAAAAAGAAAAATCACGACGAGTATCATTTAAAAAAAAGTCCTATGCAAAGGTAATTATTGTCAATAGTTGACTGTTTATTAAACTGATTATATATTTTGTAATTAAAGCCAAAAGGTGTGACTTAAAAGGTTTCCTTCAAATGTTTTATATGAAGATATACCAGTTGAATCCTTTCATATAATGATATAACCATTTCCAATTGAATCGGTCATTTGTGTAAACGTTATTCAGGAAATATAGAAATGTATACATTTTCGTCAGTCAAAATTCAGTCGACCGTGACCCCGCTCGGCGATGAATGCTTTCAGCCGATTTTTCAAGAAAGCTTTCATCCGGTCTACTCTTGCACAATATGTACTAGTAAATCATGACAAATCCAACATTGTAACAGTACAAATCAGAGACATAATATTTCTTTTCAAAGGTTTTGCACAGCGAAATGCTGCGATTTAGTGGAGTCGGTAGAAGTAGAGCTATAGCTCTGGCAATGCAAGGCCATTCGCATTTTACCCAGGTATATGAGACAACCGATTTAGTTGGGCGTCTTAGAGCGACGGAGAGATTGGGTGACTGTCCCAGGAGCGGACGCCCGCATTTTACGTCGACACGTGAAGATAGAGGCATACGTCTTTCACACCTCAGTGACTGATTATATACGGAGCCGGAATCAGCACAATCAAACTATTGGCACTTATGGTAGGCCAGTGTGTCCAAGAACAGTTAGGAATCGGTCGCGGGATTTTCATTAAATGCCTCGACGGCTCTATATCTGTCCGCCACTAACTCAGAGGCGACGACAACAATAAATGAAGTTGCCGATTGCACATGCACCTAATCGGTTTCATTTGGCCAATTAGAGACGCATATTGTTCACTAATGAAAGTTAAAAATTTGGTGACCTTTAACCCCATAGTGAACTTTTAAAAAAATGTATCTCTTACCTTCAAGTGTTAGTGAAAAAAAAAGTTGCCCCAGACTTTCTCTACAAATAATATTGTCACATAACCCCTGTATAATGAACACTTTTTGAGTTAGGTCCATTTAAAACTTTTTGAATATATGACACCATTGCGGCCATATTTGATTTCGGACCGAACCCATGATAACAAGACATGGTCAGTACCATCTCATAGTCATTTTGTCAAATCATTTGCTGAATCTCACTGCGCATGTGGGTTATGGTTGCGTTCCATTTCGTTGCTCATTAGTGTATTCATGTAAAATATAGATTGTTGTACATTGGTGCAACTTGTACATTCCGATGACGTCACATTGTTTACATATCCTGCGCTGTGTCTGCACTGCCTGACACGAAAGCTTCATTCTATGGTTTTTAGTGGTTTTGTTAGTTTTCTTTTATATCAATTGAGTATGTCTGGTAAAACAACCTTAATCAATTTGAGTTGTGAATGTGGTTTTAAGGGGAACGGCATGTTGCGCAAAAGACTTCAACTTTTACTTTGTCAGTGAATTCGTGATCGTGGGGCTTAGATCAGCTGTCATGGCAACGACGAGGACGGTGGTTTTGCCACAGTGTCGAATCTACAAACTTGTTTGTACAACCGAAAACTTCTAACTATACATTTTGTCTTTGGAAATCATCTGTAAATAATCAATTGAATTAATTACGATTCATTGCATTCGTCTATCAGCGTTTCTTTGTTTCTATATGCCGATTTCGATACTGAAAACATTAAAGAGTTCCAATATTGAAGCGTGAACATTAACACTAGCTCTATAAATCGTCCTAGAGCACCCTACTACCCAAACTTGATACTTGTGAAACAGAAAAGATCGTGAAGGTAATTGTACGAGAACAACGAAAAGTGCTGTGCATTCTTACGAAAATGACAAACATCGTCAAAATTATTAAAAAAAAGTAGTCAATTAATCGGCACTTCGTCAATTAATACCAGTTTATAACGCCGTTATGCAACTGTACGTGAATACATAGAAGACTGTACAGCACTTTTTCTCAGTTTCTTAGTACGATGAACAAGTGTATCACGTTTGTTTGTACGGCAAAATACGTGAGTTGGGTGCTCTGCCATATCTACCGACCAAGTGTTAATATAGTCCTTCGTGCCGGTCACGTAACCACGCGACAACACGAGGACCGACGAAAACAATCCGATAAGGACGTTGGACACCTAACATTATAATTCGGTCAAGGAAACAAACAGAACTGACGGGGAAATTGTTAAATAATGTATTTATTTAAAAACATAACGATTTTAGTTCTTTTTAATTATATATGCTACATTAACCTACATGCGTGGTGGAATTTGAAAAGAAACTTAAAATGTGAGTTGTCGGCATACCAAAAATATCAAAAGAAATATTCAAAATAGCGTACCGCGTTAACGACAAATGTTACCAAAATCCAAAGACATCAAAATCATCAAAATGACATACAGCATCATACTATGAAAGAATTTTTGAAAAGTATCGAAAAATGAAGATTCTCTACAGATAGACTAAGTTTTTTATTTGACCTCTGACCTTAAACTTGTAAAAATAAGCATGAAAATATCGAAATCAGATCTTCTTCTTATTATCCACTTGGGTACATTCCATATGAAACTCAAAGTAGTACAACCATCACTTATCTCTATTAGAGAACGCAGAAAGTAGAACAGCCATGTCTCATCTACTGCAGGTTACTAAGAATCTAGTAGAGTCATGCACTATCCCATGTGGGATACTTACGTAATCAGAATGTACAGCACACAGTTCTGATCCTCTGTAGGAAACTCAGAAAGTATTACACCAACGTCTCATCCACTGTAGGGAACCCATGTCTTATCCCCTGTAGGGATATAAGAAAGCAATATACCAATTTATCATCCATAAAAGGGTGTCAAGGGACTGATTTCTCAATTCACCCGCTTGATCGTTTGTTCAAATGCCATTTAAATGGTGATATATCGGGCAAAACTTAATTTAGATTTCGAACTCTTGTGAACAAAGAGGTTTCTCAAAAATAGTGTAACGACCATCCTTCTCAACAAATATTTTCTCTATAGCAATGTCTCTTTTTGATGCTGAAACAGCTGTCGTTTGTAGCCGTATTTCGCCTTTCACACCAATTGGACCTGGTTTGAATTCAACGACCGACCTAAATGTTTCTGAAAGAAACAGCAGAAGAACTGTAATTGTGAGACCTAACATGCTCAGTTATTGCAGGATTATTAAGGCCGTAAAACGAAAATGTTTTGAACGAGCCCTGTAAGTATACATTATTATGTACGATTAAAGGATTTTATCCCCTGACTCATAATTATTTAACTTAAAACTGCAATGACAAGAAATGCCCTTATCTAATCATAAAGTACGAACGCAGGAGTGTTGACATGCTTTTGCGATGTCATCTCCTAGCAGTTTATTGCGTGCCCAGATGGTGACAAAAGATATATACATTCAAAATATATTTCCTCAAAAATATTAATCTCGGGTCAAGAAATGTATTTTCTTATTGATTGTATGTTCAAAACATACAACAAAATATCTTTCGGTGGTACTTTGAAATCTCAAGAACCAATTAATTACTTCAATCGAAATGACAATGACTTATTGCACTGACCCTTACCAGTTGACTCAGGCTAAAAGTGAAAATAAACAGGTTTCGATATTCCACGAAAAAAGTCGCGTGAAAAATTGTGCTGATGATTATTGGATACATGAACGTGTGGGATATTATTGATCAAAGACAACCTGAGAAAACGATATGTATTACATGTTAACCTAGATGATTATTGTTTTCTGTATCGTCAAAGAGATTTTGTTCCTTATATATTGTTACACTCTGCACAATTGCAAACAAAGGGATTATTAGACTCATTATTTTAAATGACTCTTCAAACATTATGGTATGATATATTTCAATGTTTTCTTCAATTAGCATGAGGCAAAGCAGAAGCAACAATTGTTTGAGATTATCGTGTTGAATACCATGACCCAAATACATTATATAGTACGGCTCTATTAGTGTAGTGTAAAACACGCACATATAACATTGATCCTTGAAACAGCCCCTGTGTATTCACCAATTTTCAAAATTGCTACCATGGAGAAAATTAAAGCTGAAGGGTCGACCCAACGTTTTTTTGTTGTTTTTTTATTTTTGTTTTTTACTAGGTGTTATATGAGACCCTAAACTTTTGTTATAAACCATGATTGTAATATTAATTAAAGAATTTGAATGAAATACCCAAAAAACGTTAACACTAAAGTCTATGGGGAAACAATTGGTTGATGGGTCCCTAAAAGGATGAGGAAATTACTGGTTCGTTTAATCATCTCCGACTCGAATATACGTAAAATGTTTAGTTATGCTACAGTTGAGGTTCGGGAAATAAGTACTTATACGGACAGATGCACACACAAAAATAGGCCAGTGTTTTATTTATCCTGAAAACGTGTATATAGGTAACAACTTATAACATATATTCAGATTCCTTTGAATTCAGCTCAACCTCTGGACGTTGCTAGCACGGTAATTCGATAATAAACATAAACAGAGCGAATATTTTGAAGTTTTGATTTCATTAATGTTGGTAATTGAACCTATGACTTCTTGATAATACACGTACGTTTTTAAATAAGAATTATATACTCTCCCTTTAGGGGGGGACTTCTATGAAAGTAGATGTATTGTTAATGTTGAGTGAGAGCTCGCCTGCGTGAGGACATGTTTTGTCTAAGGGAGGCTGAATCCAACGCTCCAACCTTGGCAGCCTCCCAATATTATGTCTGGGAAAAAAACGGAAGTTGAAAAAAAAATTGATATAAATTTCATTAGTCCTTTTGATTTCATTAATGTTGGTAATTGAACCTATGACTTCTTGATAATACACTTAAGTTTTTAAATAAGAATTCTATACTCTCCCTTTAGGAAAGGACTACTTGTCAAATTTTCATGTGACAACAGTGATACATGTGTTAGCTAATTTCGGATTAATCCCCAGTGAAGAACGGAGGATGTAAATATCTTATCATTGAAATATAGGACAAAATGGCGACCGAAAGAGATATACACGTGCTTTAAAAATATTACTTACTTAATTGAAGGGTATTATTGCCCAAAGGAACGTAATGTTTTAAAGCATTGAAATTGTCTTAACAAGAATTCCATAATGACAACCTATTACAAAAATGTACAATGGTTTTTTGAAATTACAATCTGGCTTAAGCGACCTCAAGGGAGTTATTAGACTTATCATTTGGCACTAAACAAAGCAAAATGATTGAGAGTAATTGTGGAATTCCGCAACCCTAATTAATTCTAGAGTACGTTTCCATACGTATAGTGTGTAGTGAATTGTCATTGTTTACACCTGTAAATTATACAAATATTCAGACTCTGACAATATTTACATGACACATATAAAACATTTTCCCAACAGTAGTAGCCCAATCATCGGTTACGATATGAACTGACTGAAATCGGGCTGCCGGACAAATCGATAAATTATAAATATCTTTCGACAAACTGTGAAACGGTTTGCAATACACGAGACTGTGAATTCGTGAATAAATATTTCTTATTCTCCATCCAATCCTAATTCTCCAGGATCAATCGGTAAATATATTTGTTTTGATACCTCGAATTTTGTTCTGAAATGATTTCGATATAGTTTTTTTTATCTCTGACATGAGTAGAATAGTTTACATATAACTGTTTTGATTTTTTAGTTTTGACATGAGTAGATGTTTAGTTAAGATATTATTGTTTTGTCATGCCAAAGGTTAAGAAGATCAAAAGACATGCAAATGATATTTTTCTTGTAGGAGAATGGAATGAGCTAATTGATTTAAATGGAGGAAGACAGTTTAGTTCCTGAACAAATGGATTAAGTTTTAGTTCTTGTCGGCACATTTTATAACAATAGAACAAAAGGTTGTTCGAGGTAAAAAGAAAAATCACGACGAGTATCATTTAAAAAAAAGTCCTATGCAAAGGTAATTATTGTCAATAGTTGACTGTTTATGCAAACTGATTGTACATTTTGTAACTAAAGCCAAAAGGTGTAGCTTATAAGGTTTCCTTTAAATATTTTATGTCAAGATATACCATTTGAATCCTTTCATATAATGATATACCCATTCCAATTGAATCGGTCATTTGTGTAAACGTTATCCATGAAATATAGAAATGTATTCATTTTTCGTCAGTCAAAATTATGTCGACCGTGGCCCCGCTCGGCGATGAATCCTTTCAGCCGATTTTTCAAGAAATCTTTCATCTGGTGTACTCTTGCACAATATGTACTAGTAAATCATGAAAACTCCAATATTTTAACTGTACAAATCAGACATAATATTTCTTTCAGAAGCTTTTGCACAGCGAAATGCTGCGATTTAGTGGAGTCGATAGAAGTAGGGCTATTGCTCTGGCAATGCAGGGCCATTCGCATTTTACCCCGGTAAATGAGACAACCCATTTATTTGGATGCCTAGAGCGACGGAGAGATTGGGTGACTGTCCCAGGATCGGACGCCCGCACATTACGTCGTCACGTCAAGATAGAGGCAAACGTCTTTCGCACCTCAGTGACTGATTATATACGGAGCCGGAGACAGCACAATCAAATTATTGGCACTTATGGTAGGCCATTGTGACCAAGAACAGTTAGGAATCGGTCGCGGGATTTTCATTAAATGCCCTCGATCTTTCTATATCTGTCCACAACTAACTCAGAGGCGACGACAACAATAAATGAAGTTGCTGATTGCACATGCACCTACTCGGTTTCATTTGGCCAATTAGAGACGCGTATTGTTCACTAATGAAAGTTAAAAATTTGGTGACCTTTAACCCCATAGTGAACTTTTAAAAAATGTATCTCTTACCTGAAAGTGTTAGGGAAAAAAAGTTGCCCCAGACATTCTCTACAAATAATATGATCACATAACCCCTGTATAATGAACACTTTTTGAGTTAGGTCCATTTGAAACTTTTCATTATCTGACACCATGGCGGCCATATTGGATTTCGGACCGAACCCATGATAACAAGACATAGTCAGTACCATCTCATAGTCATTTTGTCAAATCATTTGCTGAATCTCACTGCGCATGTGGGTTATTGTTGCGTCCCATTTCGTTGCTCATTAGTGTATTCATATAAAATATAGATTGTTGTACATTGTTGCAACTTGTACATTCCAATGACGTCACATTGTTTACATATCCTGCGTTGTGTCTGCACTGCCTGACACGAAAGCTTCATTCTGTTTTTTTAGTGTTTTTGTTAGTTTTCTTTTATTTCAATTGATCAGGTATGGTAAAACAACCTCCATCAATTTGAGGTGTGAATGTAGTTTTAAGGAAAAACGGCATGTTGCGCAAAAGACTTCAACTTTCACTTGATCAGTGCATTCGTGATCGTGAGGCTTAGATCAGCTGCCATGGCAACGACGAGGACGGTGGTTTTGCCACAGTGTCGAATCTACAAGCATGTTTGTACAACCGAAAACTTCTTACTATACATTAATCAATTGAATTAATTACGATTCATTGCATTCATCTATCAACGTTTGTTCGTTTCTATATGCCGATTTCGATACTTAAAACATTGAAAAGTTTCAATATTGAAACGTAAACATTAACACTTGCTCTATAAATCGTCCTAGAGCACCCTACTACCCAAACTTAATAATTATGAAACAGACAAGAGCGTGAAGGTAATTGTACGAGAACAACGAAAAGTGCTGTACATTCTTACGAAAATGACAAACATCGTCAAAATTATAAAAAAAAAAGAGGAGATATAATCGGCAATTCGTCAATTAATACCAGTTTATAACGCCGTTATGTAAATGTACGTGAATACATAGAAGAATGTACCGCACTTTTCCTCGGTTTCTTAGTACGATGAACAATTTTATCACGTTTGTTTGTACGGCAAAATACGTGAGTTGGCTGCTCTGCCATATCTACCGATCAAATGTTAATATAGTCCTTCATGCCGGTCACGTGACCACGCGACAACACGAGGACCGACGAAAACATCCCGATAAGGACGTTGGACACCTAACATTATAATTCGGTCAAGGAAACAAACAGAACTGACGGGGAAATTGTTAAATAATGTATTTATTTAAAAACATAACGATTTTAGTTCTTTTTAATTATATATGCTACATTAACCTACATGCGTGGTGGAATTTGAAAATAAACTTAAAATGTGAGTTGTCGGCATACCAAAAATATCAAAAGAAATATTCAAAATAGCGTACCGCGTTAACGACAAATGTTACCAAAAACCCAAAGACATCAAAATCATCAAAATGACATACTGCATCATACTATGAAAGACTTTTTGAAAAGTATCGGAAAATGAAGAATCTCTACAGATAGCCTATGTTTTTTATTTGACCTCTGACCTTAAACTTGTAAAAATAAGCACGAAAATATCGAAATCAGATCTTCTTCTTATTATCCACTTTGGTACATTCCATATGAAACTCATAAAGTAGTACAACCATCCCTTATCTCTATTAGAGAACTCATAAAGTAGAACAGCCATGTCGCACTACTGAAGGTTACTAAGAATCTAGCAGAGCCATGCCCTATCCCATGTGGGATACTTGCGTAATCAGAATGTACAGCACACAGTTCTGATCCTCTGTAGGAAACTCAGAAAGTGGTACTTTGTTTTGGTTTGGTTTGGTTTATTTTGTTTAACGTCCTATTAACAGTTAAGGTCATTTAAGGACGGCCTCCCGTGCGTGCGACATGTATGCGTGTGGTGAATGCGTATGTGTGTTTGGGGAGACTGCTGTATGTTCGTGTTAAGTCTCCTTGTGATAGGCCGGAACTTTTGCCGATTTAAAGTGCTATCTCACTTAAGCATACTGCTGAAGACATCCAGCAGCACACCCCACCCGGTCACATTATACTGACAACGGGCCAACCAGTCGTCCCACTCCAAATATGCTGAGCTCTAAGCAGTAGTAGCAACTACCATTTTTAAAGACTCTGGTATGTCTCGGCTAGGGGACAGAACTCAAAACCTTCCTCACAGCGGCGAACGCTCAACTAAAGGACAAAAGTGAGGCATTGTCAAGGGAGACATTAGAAAGAAGAAAGTTGTTAAGAAGGAAGAGAAAAGATAAGATCCCAAATTTAGTCGCCTCTTACGATCATGCAATGGGGGCAGCAGGTACATTTCTTACGCCCTACCTGCAGGGCACGAAAGTGGTACAATATGTAGGTAACTCAGAAAGTATTAAACCCAAGTCTTGTCCACTGTAGGGAACTTGAAATGTATAATATCCATGTCTTATCCCCCTGTAGGGATATAAGAAAGCAATACACCAATTCATCATCCATAGAATGGTCTAAGAATTTGATACACCTTTGCCGCCGCACCCTTTCGGCAGCTCAGACAATTTTAAAACCAATGTATCATCCTATGAAGGGGTCTCAGACTGATTCCTCAATTCAAACGCTTGATCTTTTGTTCAGATGCCAGTTAAATGGTGATATATCGGGTAAAACTTATTTTAGATTTCAAACTCTTGTGAACAAAGAGGTTTCTCTAAAATAGTGTAACGACCATCCTTCTTCCTATAGCAATGTCTCTTTTTGATGCTGAAACAGCTGCCATGTGTAGCCGTATTTCGCCTTTCACACCAATTTGACCTGGTTTGAATTCAAAGACCGACCTAAATGTTCTGAAAGAAACAGCAGAAGAACTGTAATTGTGAGACCTAACATGCTCAGTTATTGCAGGATTATTGAGGCCGTAAAACGAAAATGTTTTGAATGAGCCCTGTAAGTATACATTATTATGTACGTTAAAGGATTTTATCCCCTGACTCATAATTATTTAACCCAGAACTGCAATGCCAAGAAAGCCCTTATCTAATCTTAAAGTACGAACGCAGGAGTGTTGACTTGGTTTTGCGATGCCATCTCCTAGCAGTTTATTGTGTGCCCAGATGGTGACAAAAGATCTATACCTTCAAAACATATTTCCTCAAAAAGCAATAATCTCGGGTCAAGAAATTATTTTCTTATTGATTTTATGATCAAAACATAAAATAAAATGTTTTTCGGTGGTACTTTAATATCTCAAGAACCAATTCATTACTTCAATCGAAATTACAATGACTTATCGCACTGACCTTTACCAGTTGACTCACACTAAAAGTGAAAATAAACAGGTTTCGATATTCCACGAAAAAAGTTGCGTGAGAAATTGTGCTGATGATTATGGGATATATGAACGTAATTGTGGGATATTATTGATCAAAGACAACCTGAGAAAACGATATGTATTACATGTTAACCTAGATGATTATTGTTTTCTGTATCGTCAAAGAGATTTTGTTCCTTATATATTGGTACACTCTGCAAAATTGCAAACAAAGGGATTATTAGACTCATTATTTTAAATGACTCTCCAAACATTATGGTATGATATATTTCAATGTTTTCTTCAATTAGCATGAAGCAAAGCAGAAGCAACAATTGTTTGAGATTATCGTGTTGAATAACATGACCCAAATATATTCTATAGTACGGCTCTATTAGTGTAGTGTAAATCACGCACATATAACATTGATCCTTGAAACAGCCGCTGTGTATTCACCAATTTTCAAAATAGCTACCATGGAGAAAATTTAAGCTGAAGGACCCAACGTTTTTTTTGTTTTTTGTTTTTTTGGGTTTTTTTTTTTTTTTATTAGGCGTTATATGAGACCCTAAACTTTTGTTATAAACCATGATTGTCATTTTGAATTAAAGAATTTGAATGAAATACCCAAAAACGTTAACACTAAAGTCTATGGAAAAACAATTGGTTGATTGGTCCCTAAAAGGATGAGGAAATTACTGGTTCGTTTTATCATCTCCGACTCGAATAGATGTAAAAAGTTTAGTTATGCTACAGTTGTGGTCCGGGAAATAAGTAAATAGGCCAGTGTTTTATATATCCTGAAAACGTGTATATAGGTAACAACTTATAACATATAATCAGATTCCTTTGAATTCAGCTCAACTTCTGGAAGTTGCTAGCACGGTAATTCGATAATAAACATAAACAGAGCGAATATTTTGAATTTTTGATTTCATTAATGTTGGTAATTGAACCTATGACTTCTTCATAATACACGTACGTTTTTAAATAAGAATTCTATACTCTCCCTTTAGGGGGGACTTCTATGAAAGTAGATGTATTGTTAATGTTGAGTGAGAGCTCGCCTGCGTGAGGACATGTTTTGTCTAAGGGAGGCTGAATCCAACGCTCCAACTTTGGCAGCCTCCCAATATTATGTCTTGGAAAAAAACGGAAGTTGAAAAAAAAAAAATTGATATAAATTTCGTAAGTCCTTTTGATTTCATTAATGTTGGTAATTGAACCTATGACTTCTTGATAATAAACGTACGTTTTTAAATAAGAATTCTATACTCTCCCTTTAGGAAGGGACTACTTGTCAAATTTTCATGTGGCAACAATGATACATGTGTTGGCTAATTTCGGATTAATCCCCAGTGTAGAACGGAGGATATAAATATCTTATCATTGAAATATAGGACAAAATGGCGACCGAAAGAGATATACACGTGCTTTAAAAATATTACTTACTTAATTGAAGGGTATTATTGCTTAAAAGAACGTAATATTTTAAAGCATTGAAATTGTCTTAACAAGAAGTCCATAATGACAACCTATTACAAAAATGTACAATGGTTTTTTGAAATTACAATGTGGCTTAAGCGACCTCAAGGGAGTTATTAGACTTATCATTTGGCACTAAACAAAGCAAAATGATTGAGAGTAATTGTGGAATTCCGCAACCCTAATTCATTCTAGAGTACGTCTCCATACGTGTAGTGTGTAGTGAATTGTCATTGTTTACACCTGTAAATTATACAAATATTCAGACTCTGACAATATTTACATGACACATATAAAACATTTTCCCAACAGTAGTAGCCCAATCATCGGTTACGAGATGAACTGACTGAAATCGGGCTGCCGTACAAATCGATAAATTATAAATATTTTTCGACAAACTGCGAAACGGTTTGTAATACACGAGACTGTGAATTCGTGAATAAATATTTCTTTTTCTTTTTCCAATCCAAATTCTTCAGTATCAATCGGTAAAAATATTTGTTTTGATACCTCAAATTTAGTTTCTCTGACATGAGTAGATCAGTTTACATATAACTGTTTTGAATTTTTAGCTTTGACATGAGTAGATTACTTTACATATAACTGTTTTGATTTTTTAGCTTTGACATGAGTAGATGTTTAGTTAGATATTATTGTTTTGTCATGACAAAGGTTGAAAAGATCTAAGACATACAAATGATATTTTTCGAGTTCAGAAGAATCAAATGAGCTAATTGATTTAAATGGAGGAAGACAGTTTAGTTCCTGAACGAATGGATTAAGTTTTAGTTCTTGTCGGCACATTTTATAACAATAGAACAAAAGGTTGTTCGAGGAAAAAAGAAAAATCACGACGAGTATCATTTCAAAAAAAGTCCTATGCAAAGGTAATTATTGTCAATAGTTGACTGTTTATGCAAACTGATTATACATTTTGTAATTAAAGCCAAAAGGTGTAACTTAAAAGGTTTCCTTCAAATGTTTTATGTCAAGATATACCTGTTGAATCCTTTCATATACTGATATACCCATTCCAATTGAATCGGTCATTTGTGTAAACGTTATCCATGAAATATAGAAATGTATTCATTTTTCGTCAGTCAAAATTCAGTCGACCGTAACCCCGCTCGACGATGAATTCTTTCAGCTGATTTTTCAAGAAATCTTTCATCTGGTGTACTCTTGCACAATATGTACTAGTAAATCAGGACAAATCCTACATTATTAACAGTATAAATCAGAGACATAATAATTCTTTTCGAAGCTTTTGCACAGCGAAGTCGATAGAGGTGGAGCTATTGCTCTGACAATGCAGGGCCATTCGCATTTTACCCAGGTATATGAGACAACCCATTTAGTTGGGCGTCTTAGAACGACGGAGAGATTGGGTGACTGTCCCAGGATCGGACGCCCGCACATTACGTCGACAAGTCAAGATAGAGGCATACGTCTTTCGCACCTCAGTGACTGATTATATACGAAGCCGGAGACAGCACAATCAAATTATTTGCACTTCGGTCGGCCATTGTGTTCAAGAACAGTTAAGAATCAATCGTGGGGTTTTCATTTAATGCCTCGCCGTCCCTATATCTGTCCGCCACTAACTCAAAGGCGACGACAGCGACGAATTAAGTTGCTGATTGCACATGCACCTCATCGCTTTCATTTGGCATATTAGAGACGCGTATTGTTCACTAATGAAAGTTAAAAACTTGGTGACCTTTAACCACATAGTGAACTTTTTAAAAATGTAAAAATGTATCTCTTACTATCAAGTGTTAGTGAAAAAAAAGTTGCCCCAGACTTTCTCTACAAATAATATTATCACATAACCCCTGTATAACGGACACTTTTAGAGTTAGGTCCATTTAAAACTTTTTTAATATATGACACCATGGCGGCCATATTGGATTTTGGACCGAACCCATGATAACAAGACATAGTCAGTACCATCTCATAGTCATTTTGTCAAATCATTTGCTGAAGATGTAAAAAGTTTAGTTTGCTGAATCCCACTGCGCATGTGGGTTATGGTTGCGTCCCATTTCGTTGCTCATTAGTGTATTTATGTAAAATATAGATTGTTGTACATTGTTGCAACTTGTACATTCAGATGACGTCACATTGTTTACAGATCCTGCGTTGTGTCTGCACTGCCTGACACGAAAACTTCATTCTGTGTTTTTTAGTGTTTTTGTTAGTTTTCTTTTATTTCAATTGATTAGGTATGGTAAAAAAACCTCAATCAATTTGAGTTGTGAATGTAGTTTTAAGGAGGAACGGCATGTTGCACAAAAGACTTCAACTTTCACTTTGTCAGTGCATTCGTGATCGTGGGGCTTAGATCAGCTGTCATGGCAACGACGAGGACGTTGGTTTTGCCACAGTGTCGAATCTACAAACTTGTTTGTACAACCGAAAACTTTTAACTATACATTATGTCTTTGGAAATCATCTGTAAATATTCAATTAAATTAATTACGATCCATTGCATTCGTCTATCAAGTTCCAATATTGAAGCGTGAATATTAACACTTGCTCTATAAAGTGTCCTAGAGCACTCTATTACCCAAACTTAATACTTACGAAACAGACAAGATCGTGAAGGTCATTGTACGGAAACAACGAAAAGTGATGTACTTTCTTACGAAAATAACCAACATCGTCAAAATTATTAAAAAAGAGGTCAATTAATCGGCAATTCGTCAATAAATACCAGTTTATAACGCCGTTATGCAACTGTACGTGAATACATAGAAGACTGTACAGAACTTTTTCTCAGTTTCTTTGTACGATGAGCAAGTGTATCACGTTTGTTTGTACGGCAAAATACGTGAGTTGGGTGCTCTGCCATATTTACCGACCAAGTGTTAATATAGTCCGTGCCGGTCAGGTGACCACGCGACAGCACGAGGACCGACGAAAACATCCCGATAAGGACGTTGGACACCTAACATTATAATTCGGTCAAGGAAACAAACAGAACTGACGGGGAAATTGTTAAATAATGTATTTATTTAAAAACATAACGATTTTAGTTCTTTTTAATTATATATGCAACATTAACCTACATGCGTGGTGGAATTTGAAAAGAAACTTAAAATGTGAGTTGTCGGCATACCAAAAATATCAAAGGAAATATTGAAGATAGCGTACCGCGTTAACGACAAATGTTACCAAAACCCAAAGACATCAAAATCATCAAAATTACATACTGCATCATACTATGAAAGACTTTTTGAAAAGTATCGGAAAATGAAGAATCTCTACAGAAAGACTAAGTTTTTTATTTGACTTCTGACCTTAAACTTGTAAAAATAAGCACGAAAATATCGAAATCAGATCTTCTTCTTATTATCCACTTTGGTACATTCCATATGTACGGAAGCCGAATAGGACCAATGAAAAAAATAAACTTAGTTGGTATCATTAAAAAATAAATAAAAAATCTCGTATATACGAGTTTCTTTCTCGTATATACGAGTTTATTTCTCGTAATAACGAGATTATTTCTCGTATATACGAGTTTCTTTCTCGTATATACGAGTTTATTTCTCGTATATACGAGATTATTTCTCGTAATAACGAGATTATTTCTCGTATATACGAGTTTATTTCTCGTAATAACGAGATTATTTCTCGTATATACGAGATTATTTCTCGTATATACGAGTTTATTTCTCGTATATACGAGATTTTTTCTCGTATATACGGGATTATTTCTCGTATATACGAGTTTCTTTCTCGTATATATGCGAGTTTATTTCTCGTGTAGAATTTTTTCTTGTTTTTTCGATTTTTTTTTTTCTTGTTTTTTCGAGATTATTTTTCTTGTTACGACAATCGCACGGTTTTCGGCACGTAATGGTCGGTCTCACTAGTTACCGACAAGAGCCGACAAGAGCCGACAAGAAACTAGATTTACCGACAAGAGCCGACAAGAAGTTAGAATTACCGACAAGAAGCCGACAAGAAGTTAGAATTACCGACAAGAAGCCGACAAGAAAGAAAATGAGAAATAAAAAAGCTTTTATTTATCAATACAATGTATGATTTGATTATTTTTTCTATTTTTGAATATTTTGTGGTCTGATATAATGGTTTTGACAGGTAATATTGAGCCGACAAGAACATAGATTTACCGACAAGAGGATGGAATTACCGACAAGAAGCCGATAAGAAAGAAAATAAACACATTTTATTTATTAATACTATCTTTGATTTGCTCATTTATTAGTTATTTATTATCTCTTTGGATTATTTTGTGGTTTTATGTAATGTTGGCGACAGGGAATATTGAGCCCGATGTGAGAATGTGACAACATCTCAATTTTCCATCTTGAGACAAAGTCAAAATTGTGACTTTATTTGTACCAAATGTTGTCAGACAAGCGATAAGAAATTTGATTACGACCTTTCTCTAAAAAGGCTAGAAATGCATGGTGGCAGAAATTTGCTGACCGAGGGCACTGATGTAGAGAAAGTATTGCTCAGGAATGAAAAGTTGACTCAAGTAATTAATGAGACAAGTTATACATATTCCGCTCAAAGTTGCTTCGTCGAAGACGATGTAGCTAAACAATCAATGAGCAGAGAACCTGTAGTGATTTTGTGGTCTAGCTCCAGCATAGGGAGTAAGAAAACATGGACTCCCGACCACTTTGTCCCTCTGATCAAACCGGGACTTGACATTTCGATAATTGATATTGACAGTATGAGTGAATTTCCACCTCTGAACAGCACACTCAGAGAGTCAGTCGGTGCTTGCCCGACAATATTTGATGAAACGCTGGCAAAGTCTGTCGATTATTCAATGAAAGCGGAATCTGACAGAACTTCTCACGAAATCCCTTTTTACACAAAAGAAGAGTCTTGCGCGGAGTCTAATGCAATAGACCAGTCTCATACCATGGGAAAAAGTCACGAAAGTCACGAAAACCCTTCATACACAAAAGAGGCAGCAAAAGATTTGGCCTCAAATCAGAATAAACTAGAGGGCAGGTTTCTAGCCACAGATACGTTATTAGACATTTTGGTGAATGAAAATGCGACTCATACAACGGTTCCACACTCCATTAAGGAGAATGTGTACTTTGTGCTTGACCATTCACGTAACATCAATAGGAAGGCAAATGCTAAGAAAATGGAGTTCTGGGACGATTGTGGGACTTGGAATTCCAAATCCGCATCTACCAAAACAACATATTTCGTGAAACAGACTGACGGCACATTGAAGTCATGTGTCAAGAGAAAGGGCATATACTGCAAAGAGATTAAAAAGGAACTTGTTCCTTTGGAACCACAGCCGCATGATTCTGACATATATGTGTTGAAGCGTTATTACGCCTCTCTAAAAAGAGACACATCATACAAAAAGAGAATCAGTTGGTTCGAATGTATGCCGGGCGAGGCGGTGTCAGTCTGTAACAAAGCAATTGCCGAGTATATTGGGGATTATCCTATTGATGTTGTAAACAAACACGGCAACGCTAAATTAACAAACCAAGAGTACATTCGCACTTCACCGGAAACAAAAAGTCAATTACGGTCTGGGCTAGAAGCTGGCAAGTCAGTAAAACAAGTGTTTACTGAAAATTTTAATTCTGATCACCAGCCACGTGACTCGAAATGTGTTCAAAACTTGAAATACGCTGTGAACAAGGAAAAGAATCCTAGCAATAAACAAAATATTGCTGATGACATGCAAAGCGTCATAAACATGAACTCTGCCAAACACCCATTTATTAAAGAGATCATTCAGACCTCTGGCAAGCCTCCAAATATCATCTGTTACACGGACTTTCAGATGAAACATTTTGCCAGCGCATGTAGGTCTTCGATTATTGGTGTTGATAGAACGTTCAATCTTGGCGCTTGTTTTGTCACAACAACAGTGTTTCAAGAAATGAAGTTGAGACGGAAAGGAAAAGTGACAAATCCCATTATAATGGGTCCGGTCTATTTGCATTGGGACGGTGCATTCCACACCTACCAAAGATTCTTTACACACATTGCCGCTGTACTTGACACAATTCCTGACACAAAGTTGAGTGTGAACAATCTAGTGATTGGTTCAGATGAGGAAAAGGCTATCGTGAAAGCGATAAAGTCTAGTTTTCCCGATTCAGAGCTGACATTGTGCACACGGCACTTAAGTGAAAATGTATCCAGGCATTTGCGATGCAAAGTGGGCGTGAATGATCGAGACTCGAAACAAGTCATTTCTGATCTGTTTGGTGAATGTGGTCTGATAGAGGCAGACACAACGGTCGATTTCACCACAAAGGTCACTGAAGTTGAGCGAAAGTACGAAGACCTTGTTGGCCCATACCTTACAGAAAAGGTCATTCCTACCATAAAGGAATATGTTTACGGTGCACGAAAAAATGACCGAAGAATCCCTTTGCAGTGGAAAAATAATAATTGCGAATCGATCAATCATATCTTGAAACTAAATCAAGATTGGAAGCCTGAGAAACTGCCAGAGCTGATCACAAAAATATTGCGAGAAGCACAGCTACAAGAAAGTTTGATACATGGTGCATTATATGGCCATGGGGACTTCGAGTTAAGTCCATCACTAAGCAGTCTCCAATGTTCTAAATCGCTCTGGCAGATTAAGAATGAAAAAGAGAAAGCTTATCTACTGCAAAGATTCCTAAGTCATGGGATCAGACGTGAAAGACAAGAAGAGTCCACTACATCAACGGATGGTGGTCTCACAATCCCACAAACTCAATCTTTGGCACGTAAACCTGGGCAAAGAAAACGCACAAAAAATGCAAAAACTCTATCGCTTAAAAAACAAAAACTTCAGTGAGTCTGGTGGGACCGTTAGTGGTGGAATATTTGACTGTTGAAACCAAAAACATTCACCAACAGAATATGTTTATCTTCGAATGCTTTTGATTGGTGGGACCGTTTGTATATATGTACATATTTGAAAAAAAAAAACAAAAAAAAAAACAAAAAAACAAAAAACAAACAAAAAACAAAAACAAAAAATCATTAGGACCTCGAAGTAGAACCACGTCCACGTCGTGAGGTCTGGTAACATGTATTTATAGTTGACAAAATGCATGGCTAGGAGTTCTACAAAACAAATACATGAAAACAAAACAAAACAAAGAAATAAAGAATAATATATACATACTTTGTCTCTTATCGTCATCTTGTCGGTAATTCCAGCCTCTTGTCGGTAGATCTATTTTTTCTTGTCGGCTCAATATTACATTAGACCCCAAAACAATCCAAATACATAATAAATAACTAATAAATGAACAAATCAAACATAGTATTAATAAATGAAATGTGTTTCATCTTTTATTTACTTTCTTGTCGGTAATTCCAGCCTCTTGTCGGTAGATCTATTTTTTCTTGTCGGCTCAATATTACTTGTCGCCAACATTACATTAGACAACAAAACAATCCAAAATAATATACATGTATATAAACAAATCAAACACTCTGATAATAAAAACAAAATAGAAAGTAACTATTTTGTATTTCATTTTCTTTCCTATCGGCTTCTTGTCGGTAATTGCACCCTCTTGTCGGTAAATCTATGTTCTTGTCGGCTCAATATTACCTGTCAAAACCATTATATCAGACCACAAAATATTCAAAAATAGAAAAAATTAACAAATCATACATTGTATTAATAAATAAAAACTATTTTATCTCTCATTTCCTTTCTTGTCGGCTTCTTGTCGGTAATTCTAACTTCTTGTCGGCTCTTGTCGGTAAATCTAGTTTCTTGTCGGCTCTTGTCGGTAACTAGTGAGACCCGTAATGGTAAAGGCTGAGAATGACGGAAGACTCGTTTTACGATTATGTGGACTCGCTTGGGGTTGCAAGTGATATATTACGGGATCAGAAGGTAAGTGATTATGTACATAGGCCTATTTTATTTTCCTTCTAATGAATAGGTCTAGTGAAATGTCACATGCGGATCATGAGTGATGTAAATGACATAATCATGTAGCTAGGCCTACATCCCGTCATCCCCGAAATGGCGGCGGACCTACACGCTTCAAATGATATATGATGCAGCTACTTTTTATTACTGATTGATTGCCCTCAAAATTCGAAATAAGAAGCACCGAGATATATCTCCGAAAACTGTTAGCACTCGTGTAAACATTATCTACGTGTGTGGCGATGTTATTGTATGGCGACGTTAGTCGTTAACTTGAAATGTGTATGTTCAATATACATGTGTGACAATGACAATTGTTTTATTCTCAGTGAACCTAAATTTTATACGTTCACGCGACTTCCGACAGATAGATAATAATAATAATAATAACTAGATTTGATCAGGATCAAAGCACGAGATTTCCAGCTAGGAAAAGATCGCAGACATGCTTTCGTTCTGATGGACGCTTTTGTACGTTTTACCTACGATTTCTATTCGTTTTCTCTTCGCTTCCCTTCTTTAACTGATCATTTGACTTTTAACCGTACCTGTAACTATTTTTTTCATCTCATATGAACGAGCATGGACCACTGAAAAGGAGAGTGTAAATATTTTGGTAATCGGATAAAAAATTACGGAGATATGGCACTTTCATTTCAGAAATATTTTATTAACAATACAAATATAAATAAATACAAAGTATTGTCAAAAGAATAAGACAACAGGCGCAATGCCTATATCAGTCTTCTTCTATTACTTCCGGTTAGGCTTGGTAGAAAGATGATATGTTTCACTTTATTATTTCTACAGAAATTATATATCTTTACATGTATAGTATCTAATTCAACAAGGGATTACTGTAAGGAATTATATGTTCATCATGAAATTAAATAGAATAGGTGTTATAATTATAGAGATAACTACTATTCAAAATTACTTAGTAAGAAAACAAAACTATTATTTGATAAAGTGAAGACACAACATATTTCCACCAAGCCTAAAATGAAAAGTTATATGTAATGTAATAAACAACAATAACTCACTCACACACATTCATTCATACTTTCATACTAGAATGTTATAAGGATGAGTATTTAACATAACAAACTTGCTATAATAGTTGAGTAAATGTATATAATTGTATTACTACTAAAGACAGTATTACATATAGTTTCTTATTTATACACAGAAAAACGTTTTGAGGATTTAATATATAAGTTTACATGATATAGAATAGAGATATTGAAATGATCAGGAGCATTAATGATGCCACACACTAGGCATTGAAGATTTATATAACCTAACAAGTAGTAGATGGATAGAATATGGTGCCTAGAATTGGAATACATGGGACATTGAAAGAAAAAATGCACTAAATCTTCACTAGGAGCACCACATACACAGGATGGGTTATCAATCAGGTGATCAAAATGTTTATCATAATTAAGGTCACTTTTAAAATTTCTAAGTTGGCATAAAATTATGTTAAGTTGTCTGGGAGCAGAATTAATGAAAAGTTCAGAAATAGTTATATCATTAGTAGTTTTTAACTTACATTTAAAAGAAGAAATTGTAATAGAGTCTCTAATGGAAATATCAAGTGAATTCCACATAGTCATAGTTGAAGGAAAAAAACTTTTCATGTAGCTATTAGTTCGTGACTGTGGTATATTAAATACTCTGTTATTTCTAAAGGTGTATATATTGTTTACATTTAAATATGGTTGTATAATATTAGAGAGATACAATGGAGTATAGTTATTAATAATTTTGAACATTAATACAAGTTTATGATTCTGTCTTCTTTTACTTAAAGGATCTAGTTGAGTTTCATTATATAAGATATGGTGAGAAGTACCTCTTCTGAGACCTGTTATTATACGCATGGCTTCCAGTTGAATAGATTCAAGAAGATCAGATTCGGCTTGAGTGCAATTGTCCCAAACTACATCAGCATATTCTAATATTGGTCTTATGTATGAAGTATATAAAGTTTTCAAGGTTTTCCTATCAACTAATTTTTTTAATACACGAAGTAAACTTAATCTAGAGTTAGCTTTTTGATACACATTAGAAATATGGTCCGCCCATGTTCCTTTACTATTAAAGGTTAGCCCTAAGTGGTTATGAGATTCATTTTGTACAATTAGATTATTATTAAACAAAAGATGTGGATAATCAATGTTTTGTCTACGACTGAAGTTCATAGCTATTGTTTTATTACGATTGAAGAGAATTTGCCATCTATATGCCCAGTCAGAAATAGAGGCTAAGTCATTATTAAGCAGTGAAGAAGGTGTATCTAAATCATTATTATTTTGTATTATTACATATAGAGAGGTGTCATCAGCAAAGAGTTTTATATTGCTGTTTATATTATTAGTAATATCATTAATGAAAAGAAGAAACAAAAATGGACCAAGGACAGATCCTTGAGGGACTCCTGCCGATATGGGTTTAGTGCTAGACCGATACCCTTCAAAGATTACCCTTTGCTTTCTGTCAGATAAGTAAGCTTTAAACCAATTATATAATTTACCTTTAATACCGTAAGATTTCAATTTATGTAATAGACCTAAATGCCATACGCGATCAAAAGCTTTACTTATATCACAGAAAACAAAGCGCAAATCTTTGCCTTGATCTAATGTACTACTTATAGTATTATATATATCAGTTAACTGGTTAACTGTAGAGTCGGTGGGTCGAAAACCTGACTGATGTTCACTTAACATATTATGACTTGAAATATAATTATATGTACAGTGCATTCCACTTAATCGGGTAACGCTTAATCGGGTATTTCGTTTAATTGGGTAAAATTTTAAAAACCAAAACCATTTTCTCTTAAATCATGTTAAAAAAATTTGTTTAATTGGGTTGGAAAAGTCGTATTTTTCGGTTATTCGAATAGAACAATCGGGACAAAAAATAGAAATGCTCCCGATTTTCACGAAAGTCATCGCGTATTTCTTTAAGTTTTAGACATTTATCAACAAATAGTGTATATTTAAAAATAATTTTTTCTAAAATTTTAATAAAGACAGATGTGACCGCTATGGGTCTATAATTATTAAGGTCACTAACTTCACCTTTTCCTTTATAAAGTGCAGTAACATTAGCAACTTTTAGAATATCAGGGATTTCTCCAGTAGATAATGTTTTATTAAACAATAATTTAAGTGGATATACTAAAGATGGCGAGATATGTTTAATAATAACTGGTAAAATACCATCTGGTCCAGCTGGTTTGTTTTTATTTAGAATGTGAAGTTGATCAATTATATCTTGTTCAGTTATAATAATATCAGATAGTTCAACATGGGACAGGGGAGGTAAGTCGGGTAGATTAGAGTCAGTAATATCAGAGCCAATACTAGTAAAGTGGGTATTCAATGCTTCAGCTTTATCCAGTGGATGAATAAGAACTTCATTATTGTTTTTTAAAGGAAATGATTGTTTGTTATTATTAGTAATTTTCCCCATCGTTTTAGCAATTTGCCACCATCTTCTAGGATTAGTAGACTTATCAGCAAGATAACTCTGTAATTTTGTCATGTAATTATCCTTAGTTTGCCTAATCAAATCAATTACTTCATTCCGAAAGTTCCTAAATTTGGCCCAGTCCTGTTCCCTGTTTTTTTGTTTAGCTAATTGATGTAACCTGTTCTTTTGTCTCAATTTATGTCTTATTTCACCGGTCATCCACGGCTTATCATTAGGATGTACAATAACTGTTTTATGTGGTATATGTGTGCTAGTAGCAGTGTTTATTTTCTCTAAGACAATAGAATATAGTTCATTAATATTATTACTATCATTAAAAATAATATCCCAATCAATGTTAAGTAACTCATTGTTAATATTATCCCAATTTGTTTCATTAAAATTGAAGATATTTTTTTTGTATGGTTTGCTTTTTAAAGTTTTAAAACAGATATTAGCTAGGATTGGGCAGTGATCACTGCAAAGGGGTGAAAGGACTAGTGTTGAATTAAAGATATTCACATTGTTGGTAATAAAAACATCTATCAATGTAGCAGTGGTATTAGTAATACGTGTCGGCGTTTGTATAAGGTTTTTTAATTGATATTTAGTTAAAAGCTTAAAAAGATGAGAAGAAGGTTTCATCTTTAGTAGGTCGACATTAATATCACCAGTAATAATAATGTTATAAGTAGTATTAATAAGGTTATCTAATGTATTATCAAGTTTGTTCCAATATTCAACTGTTGTATTGGGAGGTCTATACAAGCAACAAAGAAGTATTTTTTTATTTGAGGATCTAATTTCTAAAATAATATGTTCAATATTTTCAGTTTCTAAATCACTTCTGCGATTAACAAGGATATTACTTTTAGAGTAAATCAAAATGCCACCACCTTGTTGAAGCTGTCTATCTCTTCTATACAAATTAGGATGGGATTTTAATTGTAGATCAGTATTCAATATATTAGAGTCCAGATGAGTTTCTGTTAAGCATATGATATCATTATCACAGAATTCCGCATCAACTAGATCAATTTTGTTCCTTAGAGACCTAACATTCAGGTGTAGTATTGAAAGATCATTGAAGGAATATTTTTCATCAGAAGAAGTCGAGGATGGACCTGGATTTATGTGTATGTTACCTGACATGATAAGTAGAATTACAATTACCAAAAGGTAATACTTTAAGTTAGTAGTAAAGAGACATAAAAAGCAAGTCATACTTAATCTACATTCATACACACTCATACTTACAAAGAATAATATAAATCAAATCTTACAAAACAAAACAGTTACACAAAACAAAAATGAGGACAGGTACATTGTAGTTGGTGAAGTTGATCTCCTCCATGTTCATATGTATTTCTTATATGCAAGGTTTTTTCTATTAATTAATAATATTTTGATGCACAACAGTACTACATTGGCAATAAAATATATAAAACAATCAATGACTTTAAGGAAATTATTAGAAAAATTGAGATTAAATCCATATATTCAAAACAAAGGAGGTAATTGATTCTTGTAGGTTATACCATGTTTATCATGTATCATTATACAATGACATTCTAAAGAAAAAGTGTGGTTTAAAGACTATATTATCAATTATATAATACTCGCCTCATGATTAAAATTAGTAGATCATAAGATAAATGTTGGCAACTAGGCCTAATCCATCAACCAAGAGTTTTAGACATTAATTGTCCATTTGTGCCTACTGACACCACCTTGCCTTCAACTCATGGATGACGAACATGGTCTAGCATCAAACTTACTTCCCACCAAATGGAAGTAAGGAAAAACATCTGAGTTCAAATTGTTTGTCAAACAGTAAATGATAAAACTTATAATACGTCACGTGTTGTTGAAGACCTGTACACACATACATGTGATACAGCAAAGTTCTGAACGTTGAGTAAAGAAACGCTATCAAGAATAAAAGCATCGTTAATTATAACTGGATAATTATAAAATGACATCGATTGAGAAGAACTTACACCTTGATTGGACGTCATGCAGTCATCTTCACTTCCCATGTGTTTACTATCGATTAACACGATTGGTATACGCACCTAGTACACATTTGGTAACAAAGTGATCAGGCTAAGCTAGTCGATAAAACTTGTTGAAAAATTATACTGAGTCAATAAAGATATATCATCAGGCTAAAGTATCCAAATTAAGTGTATAACAATTTAAAATAATGCACATTTGACCTTGAGAAGAAACAAAAACAAGGTGTATTCAAACGATGTAGTCGAAATAGGATGACATATTTCAAAGTAATGTGGATGCAATATTTTTAGTGAGATACATTGTACATTCACAGGTCTCATTATCAATTATAACACTCGGCCAGGTTCTATTTAAATGATGTAGATTAAAATTCCTACTAGAATCTAGCTCTAGTTATCCGTATAACAATCAGGCCTACATGTATATGTATACAGACAAGATTTAATCACCGAACATACATGTATATATATATTGTATAGATAGGGTCTTACTTATAGATAATAAGTGAAAAAAATATATCTATACACAATGTACATAGCACCTATTATATATCATACTTATGTAGTGACATTATAGAAGAGTAGACTAGATCTATCTGATAGAGTCTCGGATTTAAAACCGACAATAAGTATATGGACCCACAAACAATAATTAATTGTTCCATAGACTTAATTAGTTAATTATAGTACGGTACATGTATAACAGTAATGACAGGTTTTTTAGTCTTTAGTTACTAGTTTCAGGAATGGTGCTTCCTTCCTGTAGACCAGACGCGTTTTCTTCCGTTGTGATTCCGGCATTGTCATTCTTTGCTTTAATAACTCCCCCTTCGTTTGGACAGTTCTGGTGGCAGGTCAGTTATCACAGCCATTCCACACCTAGGTCTCAGTATTCTAATGGCTTGATTCAGGACTGTGTCCCTGTCTATAAGGGACACGAATCTAACGATGATGTTCCGTTTGGCCTCATCTCCAGATGGTAGACGATGTATCGCTTGGACCAATATGGAGTTTGCGTAGGAACCATCCAACTTCAATTCGTCTGTAAGGAACTCACGAAATTTTTTTAGTGTATCTTTGGGTAACTCCTTAATGTTTCCAGGTATCCCCCTAACCACAAGATTCCATTTCCTCCCCCAGAGATCAAGAGATAACCGTTTATTCCTTTCCTCTTCTAAATTATCTCTTATGGTCGGAAGATGTTTGCTATGCATATCGTTTATTTCTGAGTTGACCCAGGTAGCTGCCGAATCCAGGACATTGACTTTTTCATTAAGAACACACAGGTCTTCTTTAACATTTTTCAAATCTTGGGAAAAGGAGCGGTGAAGACTTTTGAAACATTCAGATATATCTGAGAAGTTCTCACACTTATAGTCAGGTACTGGGGTTTGGTTGGTATCCATACTGGCCATAAAAGTATGTACTGGAACGCACGAGGCAATTATGACACGTGTACGTTACACAGGTGCGCGTTCAGGTGAGAGCTATATATAAGATACCAGTCACCAGCAACAAAAACTGCTCACACAGTCATGAACAATGTTGATATTCAAAAAGAAGACAGTCAATCAGACATCCTTGGGAAAATACAACATGTAACATCAAAATTTGAGGCAAAACACTTGCATAAATCTGCCATTGTTATGTATACTAGAAATACATGGAGAGTATAAAACAAAATTCTATTATTTATATTTGTACTTCATAAATGATGTAGTGTAAATTGTGTACTAGATATAAGTCTACAATGTGTTTCCGATAAGTGTATGAATCCGCGCTCCGCATTGGACGTGTGTGTATCTTTCTTTCAATCCGTGCTCCGCATCAGTATACATGGACTTATGGGAAAATCACGGGAAAAGTGCTGTAAGAGAAACGCGCGGCGATTCCTGGAGATGCTGAGCGTTCGCATGGCGAGTCAGGAGATGGAAGAGGTGTTTGTGTGACAATATGAACCGTATTGAGGTTTTACTGTTGTATATGTGTTCAACAGTGATGGGTTAACTTCAACTTAACTGTAATCCAGTCATATTATGGCGCTGTAAGCTAACCAGTGAGAGCGTGAGGCTGGCCAGTTGATTTGGATAATAGAGTCTACTGCTGTATTGGGATTCGTCTGCCATAGAGAATCTTGTTTTTGCTTGTGCTGAGATTCATCGGCCATGGAGAACCTTCTCAGGAATATATATTATATTGTGATCCGCATGTCTAACACGGGACTGGAGAGTTTGCCACCCTATACGTGAGTACAAGTGGTCAATTTACCGTGTGTGGATTTGGGCCCTCGCGACTATATATACATATAGGCCATGTTTACTTGTTGATGACAGGAACGTTTTTACAATATCATGGCCTCGTGTCGCGTTAGTGACTCGCGCGCAATCATGCTTACCATTACGCGGAAGATTGATTCCTAGCATGAACTCTGTACTTTTGCTTATGTCCTACAGTTTAACTTTTCAAATGTACTTGTGTACATTACATTAAGTGCCCAGAATGTTCGGTCATTTGATTCTTACATATAATATATAGGTATTATACTATATGTATGTATATGTATATGTTGAAATGTATTTTGTAAATTAAACATTGTTGAATGTGTTATCAGCCTTTGATCTGATTGGTTTACACGTGTGTGTACTCTATGTAGTGCCTCTAAGTTGTACGTAAATTTACCCTTTCACTAACTGGCAGTTTCCGGCCGTAACAGGAAAATGGGGGCTCGTCCGGGATACCGTTTATGTTTATATATTATGCATATATAGATAATATGTATATTTTTTGTTAGTGGAATTTCTGTGTAAAACCCAATCACTTTCAACCATGTTTAATGCAGAAGAATTCATGCAGAGTCCAACATTGGACAATTTAGCATTATTAAAGAAAGATGATTTGTTCTTGCTTGCTGGCCACTTAAACCTTGAGGTTCAATCTTCTATGAAAAAACAGAAAATTAAAGAAGTTGTAGTTAAATATTTTGTCGATAGTGGGATTTTTGAAGAAACCTTCTCAGATGCTATGGCTGACCCTGTGGGTAAGGTAATGGAAGCTTACAAGGTAAGGTCTTTAGAGCTTGAGTACCAGTTCAAGTGTGAGGAGATGAGAATGGAGAAAGACAAAAGAGAATTTGAGTTGAAATGTCAAATGGAGCGTGAGGAGAGAGATCATCAGATTAAAATGAAGGAATTAGATCTCGCTAGTGTTAGAACCCAGCCCATTCCCTCTCAGAGTTTTGGTTCGAGTCAGTTCGACGCGACTAAGAACATTAGACTTGTACCTAAATTTCAAGAAAAGGAAATCGACAAATATTTCTTGCACTTTGAAAAAGTTGCCTGTAGTTTAAAATGGCCTAAGGATGTATGGACAATCTTGTTACAAAGTGTTTTACTTGGTAAAGCAAGAGAAATTTTCTCTGTAATGCCTGTAGAGCTTAGTGGGGATTATGACTATGTTAAAGAGCGCATTTTAAAGGCATATGAGCTTGTGCCTGAAGCATATAGACAGAAATTTAGAAATGCTAGAAAACAAGCTGATCAGACACATGTAGAGTTTGCACGCGAGAAGACGCAGATGTTTGATAGATGGCTTCGATCAAAAGATATTGGTCATGATATTGAAAAACTTAGGGAACTTGTGTTAATGGAGGAATTTAAAAAGTGTGTGCATAATGATGTCAAAAGTCATTTAGATGAGCACACGGTGGACACTTTGAATCAGGCAGCCATTATGGCTGATGATTATTCATTAACCCATAAGCTAAGTGCTAAGGTTAATTACAATACTCCAGTTAGTAGTCAAGCTTCCCATGTTACAGCTAGTTCTATCAATAAATCTACTAAGTCAGGTCAAGTTGACAAGTCTGTAAATCAGACTAACAATGTACATCAAAGTACTGAGAGTCCTGTAAGGGTAATGACATGCGCATATTGTAAAAAGAAAGGTCATATAATGTCTGACTGTTGGTCATTGAAGAAAAAGGAAGAGAGAAAGGCTAAAGGTGTACAGCCTAACGCGTGTACCGCTGTAATCCCAAAAAGGAAAACAGCTAAAACCATGAGCCTGGACAAACACTGTCCTACTAAATCTAAGTCTGTTATGGACAAGATGAAACCCTTTCTATCTCAGGGATATGTTTCCCCTGAAGGTGAAGATAACAACAGGATTCCTATTACAATCCTTAGAGACACAGGGTCTTGTCAATCTCTGTTTTTAGAAAGCGCTTTGCCTGTTTCGGAGAAAACTTATATGGGCGCTGACGTACTGGTCCAAGGCGTTGGGTCAGGATTTATACCCGCCCCGCTTCACCAGGTTTACCTTGAATCAGACTTGGTGTCCGGGCTTGTTCAAGTGGGCGTGTTGCCTACTCTTCCAATGGAAGGAGTATCATTACTCCTTGGTAATGATTTAGCAGGTGATAAAGTTATTGTTAACCCTATAGTAACTAACCAACCTGTTAGTGAATGTACAGAAAATGTATTCGTCCAACCAACAGGAATCTGTACTAGGGCAATGAGTGCTAAAATGTTAGAAAATGAAGATGAAACTTCTGTTGCTGAATCCAGTCCTACTCATAGTAAGGAAACATGTAATGGTAAAAGTTCCAAACTAGAAGAGCATGGTAGTTTAAACAAGGACGTGCTTAGTCGGGAGCACCTGATTTATGAGCAAAATAGGGATCCAGAATTATTATCCCTTCGAGATAAATCATTATCTGGGGAAGAAAGAGACAAAGTTCCTGTTTGTTATTTTGAAAAGGATGGTGTATTGATGAGGAAATGGAGACCTCCAGATGTAGGTGTGGAGGATGAGTGGGAGGTGGTGTATCAGATTGTGGTACCAAAGGTATATAGGGAGCAGGTAATGTCAATAGGTCACGACAGCCCTATGGCTGGGCATTTGGGTGTCACCAAAACTTATAATAGAGTTTTGACCCATTTTTTCTGGCCTAAGATGAAAAGCGATGTAGCTCGGTACTGTAGATCTTGTCATATCTGTCAGGTTGTGGGAAAACCAAACCAAAAGATACCCTGTGCCCCTCTCCAACCCATACCAGCCTGCGATGAACCTTTTTCGCAAGTTATTATAGATTGTGTAGGTCCCCTACCTAAAACTAGGTCAGGAAATGAATACCTATTAACTGTGATGTGTGCATCGACAAGGTTCCCAGAAGCCATTCCTTTAAGGAATATAAAGGCTACCACTATAGTGTCAGCATTGACAAAATTCTTTACATTAGTTGGTTTGCCCAAATCTATACAGTCTGATCAGGGCTCAAATTTCATGTCTACTGTTTTTCAGCAGGTGATGTATCAGCTAGGTATCCAACAGTTCAAATCCAGTGCGTACCACCCAGAGTCCCAAGGGGCACTTGAACGTTTTCACCAAACTCTTAAAAATATGATACGCACCTACTGTTTGGAGTATGAAAAAGACTGGGACACTGGCATTCACATGCTATTGTTTTCGGCTCGTGAATCGGTTCAGGAATCCCTGGGCTATAGTCCATTTGAACTTGTATTTGGTCGTAAAGTCCGTGGACCTTTGAAACTTCTGAAAGAAAAATGGTTGGAAGAAAGCACCGATACCAACCTTCTAGAGTATGTCACCAATTTTAAACAAAAACTGGTCAGGGCTAGGGAAATAGCTAGTACAAATTTAAAGGCTAGTCAGAGGAAAATGAAAACTTGGTATGACCAAAAATGCTCGGAGTCGAGTATTTGAACCTGGAGAAATGGTATTAGTTCTGTTACCGGTGCCAGGGCACTCCCTACAGGCTCGTTATCACGGACCTTATGAAGTAGAATGTAGAGTAGGAGAGCTGGATTATGTTGTTAAAACTCCAGGGCGTAGGAAAACTAAACAGCTATGTCATATCAATATGTTAAAGAAGTATGTTGGTCGAGATGACCCCATGAATACCAAAAGTGTTCCTTGTGCTATAGTAAACCCAGAAGTGGTGGAGAACAGTATTGATGATCAGGATATAGAACCTGATGATAGGGATTGTTCAGTTAGACTTAGGAACTCTGATGTTCTCTCAAACTTGGATACAAAGTTAGAACACCTGACAGTTGGTCAGAGAGAAGAGATGAAAGGTTTAATTAATGAGAACATACACCTGTTCCCAGATGTCCCTAATAAGACTACAGTATTGTTTCATGATGTTGATGTAGGGGAGGCAACTCCGATCAAGCAACATCCATATAGGCTTAACCCAGTTAAGGCTAAGATAATGAGTGATGAAATTCAGTACATGTTGGATAACGATATAATCGAACCTAGCCAAAGTGAATGGAGTTCTCCGTGTTTGCTAGTTCCTAAACCTGATAAGTCATTCCGGTTTTGTACTGACTTTCGTAAAGTTAATGCGGTTACTAAAACTGACTCTTTTCCTATGAAGAGGTTGCAAGATTGTATTGACAAAGTTGGTAGTGCAAAATATGTTACAAAATTTGACCTTCTTAAAGGCTACTGGCAGGTCCCTTTAACGGAGCGAGCAAAGAATGTCTCCGCATTCGTAACTCCGACCGGTCTGTATCAATATAAGGTCATGCCCTTTGGCATGAGAAATGCCCCTGCCACTTTTCAGAGGCTAATGAACAAGATGATAGCTAACCTTGAGGGTACAGAGTGTTATATAGATGATGTAGTTATTTATAGTGACACTTGGGAGCAACATGTGAAACAAGTGAGTGCGTTCATGGAAAGAATGAGTGAGGCAAATCTGACAATCAATCTGGTCAAGAGTGAGCTTTGTTGTGCGACAGTTCAATATCTAGGTCATACTGTAGGTCTAGGTCAAGTAAAACCTGTACAGGCCAAGGTTGAAGCTATTGATAAATTTCCAATTCCTAGTAACAGAAAAGAAGTTATGAGATTTTTAGGCATGGCAGGATTTTATAGGAATTTTTGTCCAAATTTTTCTACTGTGGCTTATCCATTGACCAATCTACTTCAAAAGAATGTGAAGTTTAAGTGGAATGCAGAATGTCAAGTTTCCTTTGAGAAGATAAAGGCTATACTTACCAACAAACCAGTATTAGTAGCTCCTGATTTTGAAAAGCCCTTTACTATTGTTGTAGACGCTTGCGATATAGGTGTTGGAGCTGCTTTGACACAAAATGTTGATGATTTTGACCACCCTGTTAGTTACTTTTCAAAGAAACTTAATAAGCACCAGAGAAACTATTCTACGGTAGAAAAGGAGTGCTTAGGATTGGTTCTAGCAGTACAACATTTTGAATTCTATGTAGGTGGATCTGCTTGTCCGATCACTATCTTAACTGATCATAATCCACTTACATTCCTCCAAAGGGTGAAGTATAAAAATCAAAGACTTTTAAGATGGGCTTTAACCCTGCAAGAGTTCAACCTGGATGTAAAACATGTTAAGGGAATAAACAACAAAGTTGCAGATGCTCTGTCTAGAGCAGGTATTTGAATATACCTTCTATGTTTCTGAATAATGTAATATATATTACACAGTATGTTTATATATAGATTCATTAGATGTTGAGGTATCATATATATATATATACTATTTGATTTTTGCTTGTTATAATGTACTGATTATTGATATTACTATGTATAGTTTATACTTGCAAAGTTTTCATACAATTCAAACTTTGTTTTAAGGGGGGAAGTGTTATGTATACTAGAAATACATGGAGAGTATAAAACAAAATTCTATTATTTATATTTGTACTTCATAAATGATGTAGTGTAAATTGTGTACTAGATATAAGTCTACAATGTGTTTCCGATAAGTGTATGAATCCGCGCTCCGCATTGGACGTGTGTGTATCTTTCTTTCAATCCGTGCTCCGCATCAGTATACATGGACTTATGGGAAAATCACGGGAAAAGTGCTGTAAGAGAAACGCGCGGCGATTCCTGGAGATGCTGAGCGTTCGCATGGCGAGTCAGGAGATGGAAGAGGTGTTTGTGTGACAATATGAACCGTATTGAGGTTTTACTGTTGTATATGTGTTCAACAGTGATGGGTTAACTTCAACTTAACTGTAATCCAGTCATATTATGGCGCTGTAAGCTAACCAGTGAGAGCGTGAGGCTGGCCAGTTGATTTGGATAATAGAGTCTACTGCTGTATTGGGATTCGTCTGCCATAGAGAATCTTGTTTTTGCTGTGCTGAGATTCATCGGCCATGGAGAACCTTCTCAGGAATATATATTATATTGTGATCCGCATGTCTAACACGGGACTGGAGAGTTTGCCACCCTATACGTGAGTACAAGTGGTCAATTTACCGTGTGTGGATTTGGGCCCTCGCGACTATATATACATATAGGCCATGTTTACTTGTTGATGACAGGAACGTTTTTACAATATCATGGCCTCGTGTCGCGTTAGTGACTCGCGCGCAATCATGCTTACCATTACGCGGAAGATTGATTCCTAGCATGAACTCTGTACTTTTGCTTATGTCCTACAGTTTAACTTTTCAAATGTACTTGTGTACATTACATTAAGTGCCCAGAATGTTCGGTCATTTGATTCTTACATATAATATATAGGTATTATACTATATGTATGTATATGTATATGTTGAAATGTATTTTGTAAATTAAACATTGTTGAATGTGTTATCAGCCTTTGATCTGATTGGTTTACACGTGTGTGTACTCTATGTAGTGCCTCTAAGTTGTACGTAAATTTACCCTTTCACTAACTGGCAGTTTCCGGCCGTAACAGCCATATAACCAATGCACTCACGGAGGCGATCCTCACCACGACTGCTCACCTGGTCGTCATAATCGGAAGTATGGCACTTTGAAAAGTTCAAAGTTTTTCCCGCCAAAATTCAAAATTCAGGCAAAAATGCTTCTCTTCCGTCATCTATACACCTATAGACTTGATTTTTGGCACAACAATAGCATATGCGAGTGGCTACAAAACTTATTACTTTTCATTGACCTTGACCTTCATTCAAGGTCAAATAAAAAAAAAAAATTTGAAAAAAATCTTTCTATCGTTTTTTCCCTTAAACTATCAGTGCATCTTGTAGTTCATAGTCAGGACATACTTTTCTCTCTAACATGCATGTCAATGTCCCAGAACGAGTTCAAATCGAGGTAAAACTTTTAAAATTCAAAATGAGTTTTTTTTAATTGCATTTTAAAGTGCGTGATTGATGAAGATGAACTGTGCAAGTTTTATGGTCGTGCGATGAAAAATGAAGAAGAAATGGCACTTTGAAAAATTTTCGTTTTCCCGCCATAATTCAAATTGATATTTAGCACAGTGATAGCTTGTACGAAGGGCTACAAACTTGGTTACTTTTCATTTATCTTGACCTTCGTTCAAGGTCACAGAGGTCAAATAATCAAAAATCGAAATTTTCAAATTCTTTTAATTTTTTTATTTTGATTCTCTTTAGAAGAAAATGCTCTTATGAAGATGTATGCAACGTTTCAAGGTCAAATCATCAAAAAAAACAACAACAAAAAAACCCGAAGATAAAAGTATGGTTTACACGATACACAGCAAGGTATACACGGTACTGGATGCACGATATTTTTGCGGGATACATAATATACGATACAGTAAACACAAAACACGGTACGGTATAAACGATACTTTTTACGAAATACACGGTATTTGGTACGAGCTGCACGGTACGGTATGCATGATACATGATACACGATACACTGTATGGTATACACGATACTTGGTACGAGATACACAGTACAGTATACACAATACACGGTACGGGAGAGACGATACGCTGTATGGAATACAAGATATACGGTTCAGTAAACACGATAAAAGGTACGAGACACACGATTCACTGTTATACGGTATACATGGTACGGGATACACGATACACGGTACGGGATAGATGATACATGTTACTGTATACATGATACAATACGGGATACACGATACATGGAACGGGATACACAGTACAGTAAACACGATACAAGGTACGAGATACACGATTCACGGTAGAGTAAACACGATACAAGGTACGAGATACACGATTCACGGAGGTCAACTGATACAAAATAAAAAAAAAATCAAATTATCTTTAAAACGGTTTATTTTCATTGTATATGAAAGAAAACGTTATTTTGAAGGTGTTTGCAGCGTTTGAAAGTCAAATCATCAAATATAACTCGGAAAAAAACCCTTTGGAAAACATTTTCTCCCCAACATTAAATATTATCCTCAATCTACGCTTAAAATGTTTTCTTCCAATATTCTGATACCTATAGACTTGATGATTAGCACATCTATAGCATGAATGTTTAACCGTGACCAACGATTTTTATGATCAAGGACACGGTTCAAAATCAAATGACGGTTTAAGAAGTGAAACGAAGAGAAAACGAAGAGAAAACGTAGGTAGAACGTACAAAAGCGTTCGTCAGAATTATAAAATGTATGCGATTATTTCCTAGATGGAAATCCAGTGTTTTGATCTTGATCAAATCTAGTATATATATGCTATTATTTGTGTTCCAAAGAAATTATCGGCGGATTCTTATAACAACAACTGTCGGTAATAAAAAGTAATGTTTTACTTACATCAGGTAATTTCCTACGGCATGTATATCAGGTAGAAACAGTCACCGTTGCCTATTATTAGCTCACCTGCCCGAAGGGCAAGTGAGCTTCTGCCGTGGTGCGGAGTTCGTCGTCCGTCAATCCGTCGGTCCGTCTGGCGTCAACTTTTTCATTCAAACAACTTCTTCCCAATAACCAAGAGGCCCAGGGACTTGATATTGGACTTGTAGCATACGGGTGTGAAGGGCTACAAAGTTTGTTTAAAGAAATAACCTTGACCTTCATTCAAGGTCACATAGGTCAAAAAGGCTATAATCTTCCAACGACTTCTCAATAACAAAGAGGCCCAGGGACTTGATATTGGGCCTGTAGCATGCTGAGAGGCCCACGGACTTGATATTGGGCCTGTAGCATGCTGAGATGTAGGGCTACCAAGTTTGTTCAAATAAATAACCCTGACCTTCATTCATGGTCACAGGGGTGAAACCAGCTTAAATCTGTAAACAATTATTTTGCGGTAGCCAACAGTCTCTGAAACCTGATATTAGACAAATATTATGCTGGAATGAAGGACTAGAAAATTTATTGATATGAAAAAGTAAGCATACACTGATATTTGAAAAAAAGAGGTAATCAGCATAGTAAAAAATCTATGTGTAGAAATGACCTCAATCAACGTCAAAGTTGGTGTAGAGCCAGGTGAGCGATACAGGCCCATTGGGCCTCTTGTATCTTTTAAAGTGTACCCTGAACGTAAAACGATAATCGAATATGTTATTCTTTGTAAACACCAAAGAAGAATGTCGCAAACCGCATCAAAATCGGTTGGCCGAGTGCCGATATATCGCACATCGAAGTATGGTGGCCAGTAGCATAGAGGACAGTGCGAACAGTAGCAGCACAAACATGTCTGAATACGATCTGGACATGAGATTTTAGGTTGTTGAATTTGGCGAAAATTGCCGACAAGAAGTTGGAATCCAACAATATAAGTTTAAGTTAAAAAAAAAAATAATGAAATCTGATTAACACAGACTGATGTAATAATCGGTCAATCACCAATAAATGTATATTAGTTATGTGTTTACCATTTCTTACTCATTACCAAAGAAAGGAACACAGCATCAACATTTTTATATAAAATAATGTGCCATTTCATTCGCAAATTAATATTCAAATAAACATACCAACAATACAACAGTTCTGGATACTCTGGTTTGTGAGAACAGACGAACACACATACAGTAAATTCATGCGTTATATTCTATACAAAACCTGTTTCTAGTCATGAAGGACACTTAATTCAGAAAGTAATATATTATAATCATCATGATCTACAATAGACTAAATCTCTCCCGTATGAATACCAGTGTTGAAGTCTACAACAAACTTCTACATATACAGATTGTATCCCTTATTTTACATGCCATGGTCTCAGGGATTAAGGACGATTAAATGCTTGAGAAAGATATAATTTATATACGATCGTTGTCAGTGAAATTATATAAAAGTGATTCGCAACAATTATAATATAATTGATACTTTCTGTACGGGTATAAAGCATACAGAGTAGCTACTTATTAAAACCATCATTTTAGCTCCTATTTTTATGATAAAAAACCTACAAATTATTTCATTGTGACTAATCATAATTAATACTAAAACTTATAAACTCGCAATGATTTTCGTGTATGATTTTTTTTTCAAATTTTATGTATTTTTTGCTATTTTTTTTTATTGTGTCATTATTGTGAAGTGATCCAGATCCTTGTGGTTTTGCTTTCCATTCGTGTCGCAAGTCATATCTTCACTTAAAAAGGGACTTCTTAACAGATGTATAAACATGTTCGGAGAATTACAAATTCTCAAGTTTGAATGGGATAGTATACCGCTAAACAACTACCAGGTGTGAAATTACGGTCCACAAGCTCGTCACACCTGTCTCTGCACCGCAGGTGTCTGTGATTTCTGGTGTTCTAATCGGCACACGCCGATAATTGCTTGTGAGTTCACGCGTTTGGTTTCTGTGCACTTCAAAAAAGTTCCGAAGACATGCTTTTACAGGTTGTACATAAATTGAGCTTGAATTTTATCAAGAATTGCGTTTATACTATAGGGAATACATTTTCAAGTTGTTGAAATCAAACACATTATTTTTGGAATTCAGTGAGTTTCGTTTTCTTTACAAACGAAAAAAATTCGTATCTCAAAGGTTTGTCTATAGAGTAATTAACCAAAGTTACCTCATTTATATATATATATTATATACCCATGATGTTGAAAATTTACTTTATGATCTTTCATGGACACGTTTTATCAATTGCGGACAATTACCCAAAAAATCACAAATAACGGTATCATTGCTGTTTTGGCTAATAAAAAATTCAAAATGATTAGCATTTATTTCACATCTTGTATGAATTGCATTTTAAACTTGTATTACTAGAAGTATTATAACCGAAATCAATACTGGTTTTCCGTTGACAAGATGGCGGAAGGTGGACACGTACAAGAATGTCGATCCCAAAGTTCGACCGATTCTGGTGAAAATAGTGACTATTCATTGACTGATCTATCACAGAACTGTGCCAGATACTATGCTAATTCGGATTGTGAAAGTACAAAGCAGAATAATGACTCTGCAAGTGATCATTTGAACCAAAGGCAACGAAACGGAGATGAGCTGAACTCTACTCAAGGTACGTTAACAGACAGCAATAACATGTCTACTCAAGGTAGTCCCACTCCTACCCAGAAATCGTCACAAAGTTTGAGTCCAATACCTAATCAGCAGTTTATAGAGATACTTGACAATGCATTATTTGGTTTAAACCACGATGATTACGTTCAGAAACTACTCGAACTCGGCCACTCCGAGGGCACTATTACCTGGTACAGAACCATACTGTTGAGCAGGGCGGGCTCCATTGACAAGTGTCCACAAGGCAGATTTATCACAAGGAAATCTAGTCAGAGTGCCACTAGTTGTGTAAAATACGCAAAAGACTGTTTCATACTACAATCGTTCATTAATGGTGATGACAGTGAGATAGATAGTGTATTCAGTAAGGGCGTTAGCGCTAAGGCTCCACAGGGGAATGCTAGACTTACTAGACTCTTTGATGGTACCCCCCTGAACTCACCACAACCATCAAGCCCACGAGCAAGTACTGTCACCTCTCCAAATAATGGTAATAGAACACCCACAGTCAACCCCGAACTTAGTAGTGCTGTACATTCTATACATGAACGTATGAGTAATCTTGAACAATACATGAGAGGAAAAGAAAATAAAGACGCACGTCTATTACAAGAGATGAAACACATGACGGAGGAAAATAAGAAACTGTCCAACATGGTATATGAGCTGCAACACGCGATCAGCAAAATGTTGTTGGAACATAATTCCATAACGCCAATAATGTCCGATAATTACCGAGAGCAGTCAAACCCCACTGTGAGCCCCTCGCGTACGCCGACAGTCCAAGTAAATCCTAACGGTTCTATTATGAATGAATCGGTAACGGGTACCTCACCTGGACAGGTACGGAGCGAGTGTGATCAGACGTCATCGCCTATACCGAATACGCCTAACGGTAACGTAGACACTATACTTACCTCGACGAGTGACAGTGCCGGTCAATCTTGTGATAACTCGTCAGCCCCGTCGAAACGCGTTCTCCAAGATAGTAGCACCTCCAAAGGAAGCATACGTACCGGAAATACAGGTGTGCCCCGAAACCCGCGACCAACAGATTTTTCGGAAAAATCTACGGTAACCTCGCAACAACAAAAGGATGTTTTTGTTGGAGTTACGCGTAAACGAGTGGCAAGGTTTCATCTTAGGGGAATTGGTGAGGAGTCAACCGAAAGTGGAATTACAAAATACATAACCTCGCGAGGTGTGACAGTGACTCAGCTACTGTTATTCAGAAGTAAAAGTGGAAGAGTAACCGCGAAACTAAATGTACCTCAGACGTTCTCTAACGATGTAACGAACAATAACTTCTGGCCAAAAGGTGTTCATTGTCGAACGTGGCTCAGTCCAGCGGAATGGGACGCTCAAAGGGACGAACAGCGAAAACAAACATATAACCGATCTGATAGACAAAGGCGAAATGTTCAAACTTCGCGCGAATCGGACTTCGCAAATGAACATGAAGATAGTGGCTGGTATAGCGATCGTGATGACATTAATAGGTACTACAGTGAATCTAGGAACAACCTACCCTGGTACAAAAATAGTAAGACCCATGCGGATGAGGCATATCACAGCGGAAGACGTGAGGACGACCACTGGTGGAACCACGGTGACAGAGACGAGCAACATAACAACCAATTTTAATGACCCACACAAACAGTATTTACACAATATTCCTGAGTATTATGGTGCTGTCTCTGATGACATGGAATGTAAGAGGGTTATTTTCGTCGTCCCGAATACTGGGGAATCTGTTGAATCAGACGAACTGTGATGTATGTGTCGTAACAGAACATAAACTTGCTAATGATGCTTTAGATGTATTTAAATCGGTAAATAGTGAATATTTTCCGATTTTCAACTTGCGCGAATTCATAGAATTTCCGCGAACTGGAAAGGAAGGTGGTGTGGGAATTCTGGTGAAGAAAACCCTTCGATACAATGTGGGACAAGTAAGCGGGGTCCGAGACGAACGGATTGTTGGCCTGAAAGTAATTACACAGACTGACACATTGTATATATTTGGAGTATATATGCAAAGCGACGGAGATGTCGCAGCTTACAGAGACACGCTACAAAGACTAGAAGATTTATGTACATATTACAGTGAGTACGGTAAAATTATAATAGCCGGCGACTTTAATGCACGAATTTACGAAAATCATACGTATCATGCTGCGAAACAAAAGGCGGACCTGATGAGAAATTTGATTGGGAATATAAGCTTGCACGTATGCAACCACAGGCGTGAAGGTGACGTATCGTACACATTTCGTCCTTTCGAAACAGTATGAGACTACGTTTTGATTGAAAGATCATCTTCTGAAAAGATCGTGAGCTGTGTCGTGCTCGAAAATAACGAAACAGAAATCGCCTCCGATCACCTTCCCGTAATCTGTCACATGGATTACCAGATAGATGTTGCAATCATTGATCAGGCCAAACCTAGATCGAACGTCAAATATACAGCATGGGATAAAACTACAATTGAAGATCTTGTACAATATCAGCTTCAATTAAGTGACAGATTGTGTAAAATCATTACGCCAGACACCGGGGCCCAGTTGGAAACTGACTCGTTATATGAACAGATTGCATTGTGTATGACGTTAGCAGCAGAGGAAACCGTACCGAAACGTCGCTTGAAGCATTATTTAAAACCGTTTTGGAGTAAAGACTTGTCAAAACTACACAAAATCGCAATGATCAAGCGAATGGAATGGATGAATAAAGGCCGGCCGCGCGGAATGGAACACGATTCCTATAAAGAATATAAAGCCGCGAAGAGGGCATTCAGAAATTTTCATGATACAGCACAAAACGAATACTTGGACGTGATCCATAGGGAGCTAGACGAAGCAGCCGAAATCGACCAAAAGTTGTTTTGGCGGATAGTTAGGAAAAGGACTAATAAACCAGCAACAGCATGCAATGAATTAGCATTCCGAGGTACTACGAAACGCGACCCGAAAGGAATTGCTGACCTTTTCGCCGAGTTCTACGCCGAATTATACTCGGACACGTCATCTACGGCAGAAAATAATGACACAGATTTTCCTCCCATCACTGTGGATGAACTAGATAACCCATTCACATTTGAGGAAGTTAACCGAGCAATTCGCTCCCTCAGCCTTAATAAGGCTGCGGGTGTGGATGGCATACGGAATGAACACATTCGATATGGCGGAAAGCAACTGATAGACTCCCTGGTGTATCTGTTTAATCGTATCAGAATTACGAGTGTTATTCCAAAGACATGGAAAAAGGGTCTAATAATACCGATTCATAAAGGAAGTCGCAAATCCAAAAAAGACCCTAACAACTATCGGCCTATATCATTGCTACCAACGTTGAATAAATTACTAGAGAATATTATACATCGGCGAATAACCAAGTGGAGCGAATTAGAAAATATATCATTCCCAAATCGTCAGCAACAAGGCTTTCGCAAGGGCCATAGTTGTATGACGGCATCGTTTAACTTAACTGAATGTATACACGATAACCTGGAAAGTAACAGCAAAGTGTATGTGTGTTTCCTTGATACATATAAAGCATTTGACACGGTTCAGCACGAGGGATTATTTCGAAAACTCTACAGTCTGGGTGTGACCGGAAATATATTTAACATAATTAGGAATTCATATCGTGACATCACAAGTGCTATCATGACAAATAACGTGACGTCAAAAGCATTCCCCGTCACACGTTCAGTGAGGCAGGGAGGAGTTATCTCCACGTTTATGTACTTAGTCCACATTGATGACTTGCTGAACAAATTAGAAAATTCCAGAGCTGGAGCTCGTATTCTCTCCGTGAAATGTGGTAATCCGTGCCTTGCGGATGATATTGCACTGATAGCCACATCTCCCAGTGCACTACAGACGTTGATTACCATATCGGATAACTACGCAAAGCGATGGAACTTTAACTTCAACAGTAATAAATGTGCGATTTTGTGCTTTGGCCGGAGTATTACGGACCGGAACTGGAATATCGGAAACACAGTCGTCAAAAAGGAAATCACTGAAGTGCATTTAGGCGTGGTATTATCGGCGAACCTGAGAAACACTGACGCCATCACCAAAGCATGTACAAAAGGACGTAACATGATTAACGCGATTACAAGAATGGGCACGGATTGCCTACATAGCAACCCATTAAACATAGTGAAATTATACCGAACAGTGGTACTACCGGCTGTACTCTATGGATGTGAGACATGGACAAACATGTCAAAAGGTGATATACAGAAGCTATTAGTGTTCCAGCACTACGCTGTGAAACTGATTCTAAATCTTCGACCGTCAACAAGATCGGACATGTGTGAATCTATGTTAGGCCTACGAAGAATCACATCAGAAATTGATAAACGTAAACTGTATTTCCTGCAATTCCTGGCCAGCTCTAATCCGAATACAATATCAAAAGAAATATTCATCCGGAGACTATTCCGTAATTTTGATCAAGAAAGAACACAAGGCGGGTTCATACCCGATATCCTTAACATACTTGATACATATGGATTAACACAGTACTTGACCGAGTATATAGACAAACACCATTTTCCTAACAAATGGACATGGAAACGTATAGTTAAAAACGCTACAGACGTGAAAGAAGAAAAATTACTACGACAGAGAATGAACTCCGACAGTGATTTTAAACGATTTCAGTATGTACACAACACGTCGTACAGACCGTATCCACTTCTAGACAATTCTAAAATTAAACCGAATGTGAAAATGTATATATGTAAGATGTTAACATGTGTTCCCTTACACACAACAGTTTCAGAACATTGTGATAAATGTGGTGAACTCCGATCGGATATAATCAGACATTACCTGACTTCCTGTAAGGTTACCTACGCCCTGAGAGATGTGTTCAAAGACAAAATTTTAAATGAATATGGTATACCTCCATATCTAGCTGTTAGTAACATGGAAAATGAAATTCTTGTACAGACTATGTTCAAAGGCAAAATCAAAGACTGTGTATTTGATAATGATGAGCATTGTAACTCATTTCAGAATGATTGCGCGTCATTCTTGTACATGGCTTCGAAAATATATTTCCAATAATGAAAGAAAATGTCTGTTATAAACGGAAATGAATAATGAACATGATCTACAAACGTCTTTGTAAATAGTATTTACTACATTGTATTTGTACTCTCTTTAAAAGAGGAATAAAAGAATATTGATTGATTGATTGATTGTATGTAACAAACCGGTCATGCCCTCATAATAAACGGCCCGTTATTCAAATGTCATACATGTTACCAGAGACATATATACAGTATCTGATGTTACAACGACCCGTTAAAATAAAAAAAAATTAAATATACATGTTATATACGACCTGTTATAAAAGAAAATAAATAAGATAATACACGTTGTATTTGGCCCGTTATAATAGAAAATTAGTAAGATGTTACATGTTGTACATGTATATGGCTCGTTATGAGAGAAAATTAGTGAGATGCTACATGTTATATATGGCCCGTTTAAAAAGAAAATTATATGTCCCTGGTTTCGGTAGCACTTGTTATTAACTAATTCACCAATATAACCCAGGGAGTTTATTTAGCACTTTCATTTTTGTTGTCTTATTCGCATTAATTACAGGCACGTGTTCACATTTGTTTCTATATATTTCCTATAAGGCGGCTCCGATCGTGTTCAACCTGTGACGTCAAAGGTCAGAGGTCACCAAAACGAGGTATTCAGGTGTGTTTTCGAGAAAAATCGCAATTACTCGGTAATGGGTCGGCCGATTTTGATACAGTTTTCTGCATTCTGGTTTTTTAATCAATACCAATAACATATTTAAATATATTTTTTCGTTCAGGGTACACTTTAACAGCTGAAATATATAATAGCGTAATTACTGCCGAAGTGTTCTGGGTACGACTGTAATGTTCAGCGCTGTTTATTAAATCGGATAACACCCTAACTCAGTAGCAGTAACATTTTATACGCACATGCGCAGCCCAACTTCCTGCGGCGGAGGTATGAAACGGGTCCCATTGCCGTCTATAATAACAATGTTCCCGGTGAAACTTCCTACGGGAGTGTATTAGGGCCACTAGAAAAATAAAATGTCGTACGTACGACTTACTATGTTGTACGTACGATTTACTATGTTGTACGTACGACTTACTATGTTGTACGTACGACTTACTTTGTTGTACGTACGACATACTATGTTGTACGTACGACTTACTATGTTGTACGTACGATTTACTATGTTGTACGTACGACTTACTATGTTGTACGTACGACTTACTTTGTTGTACGTACGACATACTATGTTGTACGTACGACTTACTATGTTATAATCATATCGTACTACGACATAGTAAGAGTCTCCATTTCTATGGGGCGGCTTGTCACTATTAATTAACAAAACTAGATATCCATAACTGAAATCAATAAATGAATTATGGACATCAATGATTAATCTCGAATATCAATAATTGAATTATGCCTATGGATATCAGTGATTAATTTTGAATATCAATAATTGAATTATGGATATCAATAACTGAATTATGCCTATGGATATCAGTGATTAATTTTGGATATCTATAAGTAATCGAATTATGGATATCAATGAATGAATTATAGATATCCATAATTCCAATTTTGGATTTGTGTAAATTTGAAACAATTCAAGATGTCGCAAATTTTTAACTTTGGATATCCATAAATGAATTATACATATATCAATAATTCGAATTATGGATATCCAAAAGTCGAATTACGGATATCCGAAAATACATGAAATTATTGATATCCAATTTTTTATTTATGATATGAATTCGAATTATCGATATCCAAAATTCAAATTATGGATGTCTAGTTTTGTTTAAGTTTTGTATGGTGTCCCATACATTTCACATGGTTTCTCTTCTTGAACACGCATGTGATGCACTTATTAAAGAATTAATTGGATAACTACATGTACTATTAATATTTTTAAGACGTGTAAGAGTATATACTTGACGAAACTTTGATACACATATCCCTCTATTCCACGTTACGCGGCGTAATTTACTGTACATCGCCGTAGAGCGTAATACCGCGTAACAGTGCTGTAATACACCGTAATATACACGTATCTCCCCGTAAATGTTTACGCCGTCTTACTGGACGGCTTTTCGCGAAAGTGGGACTGAGCCATAATGTACAGGTGTTACCCACCTTAAGATTTATGATGCCCGAACCGAACCTATACTTACGGGTATGTTATGAGAATATCACCGATGTTATCTTGATATTACCGATATTATCTTGATATCATCGATATTATCTTGATATCACCGATATCATCTTGATATCACCGATATTATCTTGATGATTGTATCTTCTAAATCGATG